>NC_080021.1:114693424-114996455 GCF_030020395.1 Manis pentadactyla | reverse complement strand
AAAGAGCATTTCGTTTTATTATTTCATTGGACCTCAAATTCTCAGGTCGGCGATCTGCTTTTCAAGTCAGCACTGACAGAATGAACTGGGAAGAGGGGAGACGAGTATATTGGTGTCTGAAGCAGTTATTTTTTCCATTACAACTATACTAAATTAACATCATTCAAGGAATTAAATGAATTTTTTACTAACAACCATTGCCCCAAATTCACTAAGTCTACAAAACCAGTTGTGGAACTATTTGTATTTTGTTAAGAGCACATATGGAGCAAATTATAATTGATGGGCACATTCGTTCAGAATACATCTACCAGACACAGAGCATTCAAGCAATTCTGACATATTATCTATCATCCAAGTAGACCCTCTTGGTTCTCTCTATGGATTAACCACTCAGAGCAGCTGAAACTCTAGAACTTTATTCTGTGAAATACCAAAAAAAAAAAAAAAACCAGTATATAAAATGAAGATGTTCTTATAAGTAGCCATCAAATTATTCCAAAAGGAAGCTATGAGAAACCAAAATAATTAGTAGGTGAGTCTAAAGGGAGTAAATCAAATATTAAACATGTTAAATCCAGTCTGCAGATGTCTGAGAGGCCTGTAAATCTCAAATATGCAAAGACCTGAAATATTAAAAAGTAAAAGTATCCAAGTTCTCAAATTTTGAGGCATGTTAGGTTGGTCTGTTCTAGTTCACCCAAGACTCCTGTGACTAATGATACCTACTTTACCTCCTGGCAGTACTATTATAAAGTATTATTGCCTCCATTTCTATATGTAACAGAACTGAATATTTAAAGAACTTAAGTTATTTGTCCAAGTTCACATAACTAGTAGGGACAAAGGTAGCATTTGAACCCAGGCTATGAGACTCCATAGTGCCCCTGCCCACCACCCTACATGAATTCAGCCTCATCACACCATGTGACTTTTGCTGGTTTAAAGTCATTTGAGCTGAGACAGAGAAGAAGACCATTTAGAAGTTATAAGAGAAAAAAGCTGTCCTGGCCCCAAAAAGGCTAGTTCCAGACTCATGATACTAGATGCCACAGCTTTCAAGCTTTTAGCCTGTAATCAACCCATATTGAAACCAGATTTACAAGCTCTTCAGAGGAGAGCTTTGTGATTTTCTAAAGCAGACACGTTTGGTATTTTAGGTCAAACCCCCTATGGTGCAGTGTTTTTAATAAAATCATTTCAGTAGAAATTAAGAGACACACCAGTCAATTTCTAGGAAGCCTCTGAGCCATTCAGAATACGGAGGAGAAATAATATAAAAGACAACCACCTACAGATCAATTTTTTCAAAAGGAGTAGAATGTAAGGTGTTTAGAGAAACATCATAGCAAATTTGGTCCCATTTATCTCTGGTTTGGGCAAGTTTCCACTTAGAAAGGGAAATTACTTTTGGGGGGAATTCTATGTCAATATTAAACAAGGGTTTTTCCTGGTTAGCCACGCACTGTACTGACACCTCAAAGTTAACAGTCAACATCTCTGAGGCAAGAACAAACCAGTCATCACTATTCTTACATCACCAAATCAGGTAGGAAGTCACTTCACAAAGGGTCCTCTCTCTCTGCTCTTGGCAACTTCCACTTTCACAGGAAAGCAAAAGTAGAATCTGTATTTAGTTCTTCATAAAAATCAATGTTGAGAAATTGTTAACATTTTTGTCAAAAGGCTAAGTGATACACAGATCTAAGACTGGCGGTAAGAACATATGGAAATTCTAAATGAGTGAGGGAACATCAAGGGCATCTGGTACTAGGAAGAGACAGGACTAGAACTGGAGCTCATCTGACCAGCAGAACACGGGCACAGATCCCCATCAAACAGGCTTCACAAACAGAGTGGAAGGACCAAGAGGCAGGTCAGCAAACAGAACCAGTTGGAGACACTTTGCATTAATCGCCCATCAAATTTCTGTGATTACAGCACTAGCCTAGACCCAGGCCTTCCTGCAAGATGGGGTTCATTGATTTCCAAGTGTTTCAAAACATGACTTTAAGTCCTTCCTTGCTTTATTTCCTAATGAATTGCTGAGTTTTTAGTTAACTGGTACTGGGGAGAAATGGGGTGAATAGAGAATAAGGGCAAGGCCAAGGGGTGGGGGAGAAATTAACTAGCCAGAGCTGATATAAAGACACTTGTTCTAAGAATCACTGAGCTTGCATGAAGCTGTATGTGAAACAAACATGTAGAAGCTAGAAGTCTTTTAATCTTCAATCTACAAAACCACTCTAATTTGATCCAGAGCTAGAAATTGATGAGGTAGATATTTCACCAACTGGCAATTTTGATCAATTTCTTCTCTAAACAGGTTTAAGTAGTTAAATACAACAATATTTGGCTCAAAAACTAACACACACACAATTTAACACCCTCTTACAAATTTTAAGTCATGCATGCAAGAACTGTCACTCTCAAAAAGCACACTACGAATGCCGTCGTCATTTATTAAAATGCGTATTTATTCCATAGCCTAATTTGCTTGGGGCTGTGATCTTCATTATTCATCTAGGTACTCATTTTTAGACTAATCATTTCAACTCAGATTCTTCCATGAACTTGGCCACCACATTTATCTTCACAAGGGACGCAAATTATGCTGATCAGAAAATATGCCAAAAATAAATCCTTTAACACTCATAAAGGAAACCCCCATACTCAAATATGCAGGCTATAGGTTAATTTTTATGCAAGTTTCAAATATACAAAAGAGTCTAGAAAAAACCCTATACAGCAAGTGATTCCCACATTTAAGATAACAAAGACCCATTTTGGGGAAAAGTACACAAATGTGGCATGGGTTTTAATTCAGGCTGAGCAGTGTTGCCAGACAGCAAGTCCTACTGGAGTGGACATAGTTACTTAGTGTATTAGTGGCTAAAGTCAGTGTTTTATTAGGTTATATTAATAAGTTCATTTGGAAGAGAAAACCTAGTAGTACTGTGCATTATTTTCAATCTCATAACGTTCACTACTGAAAATCCTTCTAAAAATTGAGAAGTCAAAAAAAATGTTAGTCTAACTCTGTAAGGTTCGAAAACTAGGGCACATGGTACAATAAAGTTTGGTTAATTTGGGATCCAAAATACTCATAAACTGATGAATTAAATCAACAGTAAAAGTAGATAATTACCAACTTTGATCACAAAAAAATCTTTGTTTAGGTTTTTTAGTTGTTTTCATTTTTGTTTTTTTGGTTGGAGGTAGACATATTTTTAGAAGTATTCAGAGCAACTGGGTTAAGTTGATAAATAGTATTACCTTTGCTAAGGCAACTTCAGAAATTGATTGATGACATCTGACCTGGTATAAATAAGTTTAAGATTTCTCTTACACAAAAGTTATAAACCAGAATTATCCTAACAAAAAAAAATGTGGGTAAGACACTGAATGATGGGCAGTACACATTTAGAAATGTTCCACACTATAAGAAAAGTATACATGCACATGTAAGAATAAACAAGATCTTGGTCTTGTGTAAAAAATAAAAATAAAAATCAAGCCAAACTCTAGAGTCGGGTCCCTACTATGAGCAACAACAGATCTTCATTTGTATAATGAACAGATTCTTACACTTCCTGCTTAGTTTTTAATTTATGACAAGACACCACTAAATTTCAGACAAAAAATATATATATATTTATATATATATATATATATATATTTTTTAAATCTTTACAATAAATCAAGATGTAGGAGCTTACATAGATCAGATTTTGGTTTATTTAGCTGCTCCATCCCAGCTCCATCAGATGCAAATAACCCTGGTAACAGTGTGTACATAGTCTTCTCTTTGCTTTTTATAACTTTAAAGCAAATCATACATTTGACTGTACTTAAGTCTGTGCAAATAATCCTTCAGAAGAAATATCAAGATTCTGTTTGCAGAGGTCATTCTCTCTCAAAGATGATTACACTGAGTTTGTTTTTCTTCAGATAAAGTGCTCCTGTCCAGCAGAACTCAAAAAGACCTTCGAGCATCTAAAAAGCTCAGTTCAGGTAAGACTTTGTCATACGAACTCCAGCTTCCCGTGCCCACTATACATGCCCCAGTGAACAAGTGAGAGGATCTTATCGTTGCTGAGGTCCCCTTGTCGCATTTTATCACAGGCCAGACAGCAGTTGTCATGCCCACTCACTGGAACCATGCATTCCAAGTCTAACTTTGCAACCTGCCCCTTTTTGGAATGGTATCCATGGAAGCTGTAGTGCAAACGGGAGAGCATCTGTTGCCGCTGATCCTGTAGCCTCTTGTTTTCACTTCGAAGCATCCTCAAGGCCAACATGATCAGCAACACTAAAATCAGCCCTCCAGCGATTGGAACAGCAATCACAGCAGCCCGGAACCACAGCTCTTTGGAAGAAGTCAGCTCCTGCACTTTGGTGATGAGGTGTCTGCTACCATCACGCTGGTATTTGTTTCCTTGTCCTAAAAGGAGTACAAATAAAATGATCAAACTGTATTAACCCCTTCTGATTATCTGTCCATTTTAAAAGGCACCCCATAACAAAGAAGCCTGTGATTAAATCAGCAAATCAGTGTTGCAAAACGATGCAAAGATGCTTACTGAAACATTATTTACAGACCACCATTACTGAGCAGTAATGGTCTTTTAATGCCTTCAAAATGTTGAAAAAACAGGCAAAATCTATTATGCAAACAGAAATGCTCAGGCAGACAAGACATAAAAGCTACTCAATACAGATGCATCTCTGCATCCAGCCCTGCTTCTCCCTCTGGTCTCTCTAATGACATTAACAATGAAATCAACAGCAGCCGTACAAAGTCATGGCTGTCACAAGCCTATAGATCAGGCAAGCATTCTGGTTAGAAAGTGCTTCTACCTGTACCTGAGGTCTCTCCCTTGGGAGGAGCGAGAACATCATGCAGCCCTCTGTAATTACACATATCTTCGTGACAGCATTCCAACGTAGGCATAGCAGTGCCAGAGTGGTTCTGTGCCCGTCTGGTTGGGCAGATGTCCACTGTGCTTCCAAGAGAGTCCAGGCAGCCATGGGTGAGTGGGGAATTTGCGTTCTGAGGGTCAAGAAGTCTGGAGAAGCAGGCACTCAGCTCTGATTTGCACATGTAGCCAGTTGCCACGCAGTGGGCAGCATCACAGTAGCACCTGATTTCACCTGAAAACAATGAGAAGTTGAATCCCACTGCTTCAGAGGCCAGGTAGAGCATCTATGGAAGAGCATGCCCAGATTCCAAGCTCAAAGGCACTCGCTTTTAGCATATTCAGCTGAGTGCTTACAAAGGCAGCTCAGGTGGCATGCAACCCATTTCCACATAACTTTAGAAATGTATTAATCCCCATACCAGAAAGTCAGAGTTTGACTTAGATTTCTGGTGAGTTAGCAAGTAATTAAAAATGACACTTTTGTTTTCAAAGGAAATTAACAGTCACAGTGATTTCTCCTACCATAAAGCAAATTTACATTACTTAGTCATTTTTAATCCTACATGACCATACAACATAAAAATGTCAGGCTTTTTGATTTTGTCAGTATAAATATTTGATCGGAACTATTGAATTGTTTACTACCTTGAAGGGCTGTGCCAAGATTTAAGAGCTTTAGCTAACACCTTATAAAGTTATTAACTAGAAACACAACAATCTAGAAAATTGCTCCGGTCAGGAGGTTTTAAAACTATGAAACTGGGCAGCTATTTGCAACCTCTCTAGAAAAGGCAAACTTTGTCTATAAAGATCTTTTCATGCAGAGGAGCTTTTAGTCAGTATATTGTAAAACAGGAACTAGGCAGTTTACAATTAGTGGTTTGCTTGCCAAAGTCAATTTCTTTCAGCCCAAATGGAAAGTCATAAAACTGGGGGCAGAGGGGGAGGGTGTGAAACTGCAAGGCTAACTTCTCCTCCCCCAAGTGCCCAGTTTTACATTGTAATTCAACATGGGATCTAAAAGGAAAAACACTGAAACTGAAAATCCTCTGCTGGTTGAATGAAAAATCCTTAAGGAAACCTCAAATTTTTCTACAGGAAGTGATTAAAAGTTTCCTTTATAAAACTTATTTTGTGAGTCGCCGTTAACATTCTGCAGCAATTTGAGATCTGAGGCTTTTCTCATCCATTTCTCTTTGAAATAATCTGGGTCTCAGGTTTATCACTACTATGATACCCCACCACTGGGAGTGGGCTCCGGTCACTGTCATATGCAATAGGAAAAGCGATTGTATCTTGAACTAGTCAGCTAGCACACGTTTCTTACCAATCTCAAGGTCTGTTTAGTTACTGAAACCTCGGCTCTGAAATTAACACCAAGGACTGCTACTTCATAAATTGCCTCCCACCCTTACAACCTTTCTTCCCCCTCCTCCTCTCCTGAATGCCGAGAAAGGCGCCTCATTTAATTATCTGTTCAAATTCCAGGCACTGAATAGTATATGCTTAGTTTTCACCAGAGGCTGCTAATGCTTCGGTTCTAAAAGAAACCAGGCAACTAAACACAGAACTTTTAAAGCTGGAGGCTTCTCCTGTCCTAAATCTGCATACTGTCTTGAGTCTGGACCCAAATCCCTTCTCCAGACCTTCAAGTTAGAACCGTGCTTTGCAGAAGTTCTTGCTCCTCTTTCCAAGCCGCTTGGGTATTCACAAGTCACCCCGGTCTTATGTGGTGATGCCTTACCTATCCCTCATCTGACAAATTCTGTGTACAGATTTAAAGTAGAAATGAAACAGATTAAAAGTCAACTGTTATCCTATTCACCTCAAACCTAGTGCAGAAAAAGAAAACTGAATGCAAGTAAAATGCTTCTTAAATGTTTATTAGAGCCTATTTAAAATACTGTATTTTCAATGACCTAAAACAGTCTAATAAAATTTTGACAGGTAACTAGGAAAGTTCTAACAACTTTTTTTTTTAATTGGAGCCACATTTGAGCAAGATGAATGGACTTTTGTATTACTGTATTAAAACTATATTTCTGTCGTTTCATAAAGTTTCTTCCTGTGGCATGCAAAAGGCCAGAAAGGGGACTGGTATTTGGAAACTGTGAACAATGCTCTTCTGTTTCCCCCCACTTTCTTATTACTGTATGTAGCGATTAAACAAAAATGTCTGCTTTAGTCAAGATGGCTACAGGAGAGAGAGACTACTGGCTTCTTTTAAAAGCTTTTGAAGTCCGCTGCAGTCAGAAATCTCTGATCCCCTAATTATATCATTATCGGGCACATAGTTTCGGTATCTGTGACTTCATGTCAGCCTCAGTCCCTCCCGGTTCTGCCGGCCTTTGATAGGGCCAGGAGGCTCCCCTCTGCAGGCTGCAAGGGCTGTTATTTAGGGTTAATTACACCCTTCCTTCCAAAACAAATAAATACTGCAGCACATCATCCTTGCTGGGCTAGCTGATCCTTTAACCTCATGCCTGCTACATGACAATTAGAGAAAAGGGGTAGGGGGGGTGTGGAGGGCAGAAGCTAAATAACACTTCCTATTTAAAAATGCTTTTATCTGTTCACAGGACAGTAGGTAATAGGAAGAGTTCATGGTGGGAGAGGTGGAGGAACCTTGAAGCCTAGAGGAATTTGGGTGATTTCGACCTAAAAGGTGAAAAAGCCTGCGAGGGACAAGAAACTGACCGCTGCCTTTTTTTTTTTTCAGTATTTGTAAAATATGAGGTGAGTGGAAAGTAGGACCGCCGACAGAGCCCGCTCCTCGCAGCCGCTGAGAAGTAACACAGCACACCTGCTCACTGAGCAGGACACCTCGGGCACTTACACTCCCAGGAAAACACACACACTCGCTGGCTCTCACACACACTCAAGAGACACAGGAAGACATACTCAACGGACAGAGATATTAAAAACGCACAGAAAACAGACACACAATCGTTAATAGAGACACTCAGATATGCGGGGACAGACACATTTTTCAGGCTCGGTGCTTTAAGGGACAGGGGTCCTCGGTCCCCCTGGCCAACCCTACATATGGGTGCGGAGGAAGGCGGCGTCCCAGCCCAGACGCCAGCCCCGCTCCCTGGCTGCAAACACTCAGAAGTTCACTACAGACGGACTTACAAAACATTTTGACAACCACTTGTCCTGAGGTCGTACTCCACCTCCACGCGCAGGGGCCCGGGACACCCGAGGGGGCGGCTGCGACGCCACCGCAGCGACTTCTAAGAACAAGCAACTTGTCACGACCTGCGGGCTCCGGCGCGGGAGGAAACTCGCCCGCCGCTAACAAAGCCTTGGTAGTCGGCTCCCAAGGTGTGTGGCGGCAGCCGTCCCGGAACCCCGCACTCCCTCCTCGGCGTCGGCGTCCGGCCGCCCGGCGGACACTCACCTTTGGTGAGCAGAACAGCCATAGCACAGAGTTCGAGCTGCAGCCAGATGAAGATGTAGCTGGAATGGCGATCCATTGACGCCCCCCACGGCCGCAGCGCCCACGCCGGCTCCCGGAGCCGCGGCGCAGCTGCAGCCTACGACTCCCGGAGCGCGCAGGACATGGGTGCTGCCGGGGCGGCAGACGCCGTCAGCGACGGGGCGAGGGGCCGGGCCGCGGCCGGAGCATGGAGCGTGGTTGCACGGCGCGCCCAGAAGCTAAAGGACTTGCGGTCCCACTTTGCAGCCACCAGCTCCTGGGTCCTCTAGGCGCCGCCGTCCCTGGTGGACTCTGGGCTTCGCTGCCCCCTGGCCAGCCAGTCCGCACAGCCAGAAGCTCCCCAGCGAGCGCCCACACCACGACAGCGAGCTCCCGCCAGCCCCAGCCTCCGACAGCCCGGCTCCGCGCCGTAAATAGCGCCCCGCGCAGGGAGCCGGCCGAAGTCGCCCGCCCCCTTCCCCGCCCCTGTGGCACCCGTGCCGTCCGATTGGCCGCCGGGCTCCAGCCAATCACTACCGTGTCCCGGGGGCAGGGCCAGACGCAGGCGAGGCGGGACCTGCCCCGCGGCTCCTAGCGGCGCCGGCGTCGGGGCTGCGGCCAAGCAGCCGCAGTCTCCCGCGCTCCCCCTCGCGGAGGCCTGCCTGTCCGTGACCTTCGGGAGGCGTGGGTCGAGCCCGGCTGCCGCGTTTGGCTCAGGCACCCGCCTCCGTGACCCTCACAACTTGGCCTTGGCGCCAGCTTCCCCCAACCCAGGACTTCGTTTTTGCTTCCCCCGAAACACGCGTGGGACCGCGTGGCCGCCTTCGGACGCTCTCCCGAGCCACGCTGGGCGCCGGGGGACCCCGGGCACAAGTGGCGGTCCCCCGGCGTGCGCCCGCAGCCGAGGCTCCCTGCCGAGCCCCACCGGCTCGCGTGTGGCGGAGGACGCGGCCCAGCGGGAGCCAGGAAGCGGGGACCTGGGCGCGAGGTCTGCTTTCAGCCTTCACCCTCCCCTCCCCACTCCCGTCGCTCTTGAGCGCATCCGCCTCGAGCCGCCTGCCCTGTGATCAATAAAGCCCAGACAGACAGACTGTTAATCAGTAGGAGCCTCTAAGTTCTGGGTAGACTGGGGACGAGTAGCCGGCTAGAGACACTTAACGAAAATTAGCAAATCCAAAAGCACCCGGCGCCAGTGAGACGACACTGGCCGAGACTGACACTCAATTAACCACCCCCCAAACAATCGCAGGCAAACATACCGGCTGACCCTGATCAATATCAGCCCCTCAGTGATCTCCTTCCTGAGATGCTAATTCATTTATTAGATCTTGCGGGGCTGCCAGCCCCCACGTCCCCAAAGGCGGTCCTGAAGGTTTTCCTTTTTTTTTTTTTTTCTGGAGGAAAAATTCAACTTAAAGCTTTTATCTGAGGGAATGCTCTCTTCTCCCCTACCCCCGAAACCTGAGATTAACAGAAGTCAATCATTTGCAAAATTTCCTTTTAGGATCTGCCAACATCTCGGTACTTGACAAAATTTTAAGAGGGAAGGGAAGGGCGGGAAGAAAGAAAAGCCATTTAATGCTAAGGTGTGCTGAAGTGCAGCAATGAGCGTGAAGACTAAGAAATGTATGCGTGTGTGTGTGTGTGTGTGTGTGTGTGTGTGTGTGTGTGTGTCCAGGATTGAAAATCAAAGCGAACCTTGTAAGCTAAAGTTTTTGAAAGTCCACAGGGCTGCAGAATGTAGTTAATGAAATTACCTTTGAAAGATAATGTTTATATGCAAAAAAACTAAAATAATTTCATAAACGGATGTTCTGGCCATTACTTCACTAGATCAAAACTACATCTAAAAGGAGGTTTTAAGAGGAAGTTTTAAGAGGAAATTCAACTGGTCAGGGCACTACGTAAACAACAGGGGCCTCCCAATTGATCGGATGACCCTCAGTCCTGAGGAGGAGTTTGATTAGAACTTCCTGACATGTAATTCTTTGACAAGTTAACAATTCTAAGGGATTCACACAGAAAATACTTTGCATAATGACACTCTCTTTAACTCCAGAGAGTCAATTATTAGCTCAAAAGGAACCTTCTGGAATATATTCATTCAACTATTTTGGAACTACCACTGTAGGCCAGGCTCACAATGTCTGGGGCTATAAAGATGTCAGAACCTAAATAACAAATCGCAAACAATGAAGCTGAAAGGTGATAAGAGATTTATAGGCACAATGTTATCGTGCATAAAAAAAGACAAGCTAACTAGACCAGGAAAGTAAAGAAGCCCAGGAAGTCGGCTGGAAGCAAGGACATTGGGTATGGCTCCTCAAGAATAAAGAGAAGAGGAACCATTAGAGCACAGAGGACCACCGCAACTTGGGAATGAAATTCATTGGTTGCATTAGGGGAGATGGGTGGTAAGTAAGGAGTCAGCTAGATGGGACTATAAGCAATTCTTTGTTGATGGAATATAAAATGTAAAACAAGGAAGTGGCAGAGATGCACCAGAGAATAACTCTTATTTACCCGTGGTGCAGATAAACTCTTGTTTAAAGGAAGAGGATCTAGAAGATGTGTTGATGAAGGTTGAATTGTAAACACTTTATGAGTGCCTGCCCAGCCCACTTCAAGGAATGTCCTCTTTTTGTGGAGTGGACATTGGCAGCCAGACTAGAGGACTCTACCCATCTGGCCATAGCTAGTCACATGACCCCAATAGGCCAGTTAGGTTCTCTCTTCCCATCTTGGGTCAGAGATTCTGGTCAATCTCTATAGAGGCCGCTTTATGGGAGACATACAAATTCAAGAGTCCACATGTCTGGGAAGAAAGAGAGAAAGGACAAAGATATGCAGAGTGACAAGTCTAAGTCCAAATGGCTTTCCAGTCACCTGGCTTTACAGAAGTCATTAGGTTCCACATTAAAGTTAATTCAGTCACCTTAATAAGTTTCCCCATTTACAGAAGCTTTTTTTTACTTTCAGCCCAAAGGTCCTGAACTATACTTGTATTTTATTGAATTAATATTGACTTTTATTGTTCCAGGATGTTTGCTTTCTTTGTTCCAAACACAATTCAGAATAAGAACTTGTGATCCATTCTTCAGGTGATAATTTCAACTTTTGTTTTTGTCATTAGCTTAATGAACAGACTTTTAAATGGTTAAAAATTAGTTTTAAGAGAAATAAGTCTGAACTTTAATGGTTTTGGAGCAGACAAGGACTTTTCAGCTAAGTGAACAAGAGTGTTTGAATGAATGTGGAAAAGCAAAATTGGTTTAGGGATAATACGTCAACTATGAGGATATACTGATAGTTGAGAGAATAGGTAACACTTTTAATTCAACGTAAGACTCAAGGAAGACTAACTCTATGGAATTTTACCTATGTTTTGTGTATCATCTGGTTATTACTTTCCCACAGGTAGGTTGATAAGTAGAGGAGAAAATAGTAAAATCTAGTGTTTTTAGAAATTTAAAGCAGGAAATGAAATCAATGACCAAAATTCTTTTACTTTATGAAAGGAATTCTGAAAATACAGAATTTGGAAAATTCTGAGAATGAAATTTGAAGAATAGAAAGTGGTTTCTAGACCTAACAAACTGAAATGATTAAAATTATAATAGTTTACTTTTATTGCTCTCAAACAGTGTTCTAAATATGATTTACCCACGGGCATTTATACCATATAATCACAACATGCCACTATGATCATTTTTACATTTGTCCTACACCACTGAGTAACTTGTTACATTTTATTTTGATTATAGATAGCAAAAAGCAAAAAAGGGGGTTTTATGTCCCAGCCCATTCTGTTAACAAAGATGTAGATACTCTTCCAATTTCTGCCTACTCAAATAGTGGCATTGTTTCTCAAAGTTGTATATGATCCCCACTTTCACCAATGCTTTTCTCTTTACAATTCAGATGAAAAGTAACTCTTGGTACATTTTGTCTGGAGAGAAGCAGTGTTCAAGCTCCTGGGTAGCATACAAACGTTATTGCAGTCTAGTGATAGAATCTAACATTTCTGCCTGTTACACAAATCTTCTACCAACTAACAATCCATGGAGGTTAGATAACACTTTGAATTCCCAGTAGCAGCTTTTTAAATTGAATTCCCAGTAGCAGCTTTAAAAAAAAAAGTCATTTGTTCTCGGTAGAAGTTAGGGGTTCAGATCTAAAATTTACTTTCATTGGAATAAGGTCAAAGGTGAGAGATTAGCCCAGCACAAAGGAATAGTTTTCTAGTGAAGTTTATACATATATATTTTTCCTCCAAAATGAAAAAGGAGACAAAAGATTGGCTGCAAGATCTTGGAGGTAGTGTGATAGGACCTAGAAACAAAGAAGACTGAAGCTCACATTCCAAACTGCCTATCCTCCCACAAGCTAGCAAAAATGCTCTGGATCTTACTCAGAAACCAGAGATTATCTGCTGGGTTGAAGTTTCTTAAGAATTATTAAAGCAAGTAAGTATAGAATACAGTAAGAAACATCCCTGGCTAAACAACTTTAAGAACATTAAGAACTTAGCAATGGATACTATTTATAACCAAATAATATCAAATATATTCTGTATGATCCTTGCCTATAAATCATAGGCTTTGTTCTATTCAGTTATGTTAATGGAGCGTCCAATTAAACCAATAGAACTTTTAGAAATTATTCAATAGCCTGCTACTTTTGTCTACCTGATGTCAAATAACCAGTTTGACTCCTTTTGTTCTTTTAACTACAATGGTAAATTAATTATTCAAAATAATTACCTAAAAACAAATTCCTATCTAAAGGAATGTCCTTGATCCAAAATGCTGTTTAGTAATGCAAAGGATAGTATTTTTGAGTTCTATCTCCTTAGCTGACAATAGTTTGCTTATATTTTTAGGATTTTTTTCAAAAATGTTCATGTACAAACCATCAAAATTAAAAAAGCTTTAATATTTTCATGAGACAACCATTCACACTCTTGCTTCAAGATGGTTGAAACTTTGCATACTTGCCCACTGCCTAAAATCCTGAGTTTTCTACTCTTCTGCCTCTATTCACTCTCCTTTTTTTGATAGCCCAATAATGATTTCTGATCATAAAGCCATTCTCTTCCACTACTTTATCTTCCAAACTGAAATCTCATGGCCAGAACAGAATAAGGTCTTTTGTTTCGAGTGGAACCTCGAAATTACTTATATTTTCCATATCTTTGTCACAGCCATTGTTTTTGTTTCATAATAATTTCTGAGGAAATAATTAACTATACAGTATTTGCTTTACCATTCACAAATTATCAAGATATACATTACATTTGAAGTGTGGGTTCAACGCATGAAATGAAATGACAGCTAAATGAGCATATTTTCTAATATTTAATGTATTTCAGTGAAATTTATTCTATGGGCAGAGGTTACAGAGAGAGTTGCAGGGTTGAACTGAGCTCATCAATAAACAGAATTCTTGTTCTTATCTTTGACTTTATAGGAAAACTTGGAACACATTTTCTCTCATATTCAATAATCTTCCTTTATTCCATTTGGTCACCTACAAAGCAAGCTCCTATTCCAATATGAATTTATTTAAAAACAAATAACCCTCCACTGTCCCATTCTTAGTTTACTGTCACTTACCTATATTTTTAGCCTGTCATTGCAAAGACATCATTTAAAATATGCACATTTATAGTATATTTTTCAGTCAGACTTGTTTCATGAAAGGGAATGGAAACCCACTTAAAATTCGTTAATTTAGGATGGATTTCTTTGGTAGATACAACAGGCTTATTGTAAAGATGCTGCTAAATTGATAATTTATAAGCATTGCCTATCTTCCTGGGAAACCAGCCTCCCTGGAACTGGAACCTAGAAGACTTAGATTTCTTTTCCCAGGAGTGCTTCTCATTTCTCTACCAGCATCTTTTCCTTAGTTCTAGTTTTTACTCTCATGACTTCTGCTTGCTTTTAGCCAGTCATAAGCCCCCTTTAACTAGAGGCAATGCTACAGAGATTGCTTTGCCTCCTACCTCCATTGCAAACTACCCCAGCCCTTCGGTTTCCTGCTTTCCAATTCCTAAGTTGAGTTCTGACATGTAAGTTACACACAGGCTACTGTCAGCTTGTGAAAAATGCTCAGTTTATGGTCCTTTCAGGTAGGGTAGGACCCTGGCTGATTCAAAATGTGGCTGCTGCCCCTCAATCAGATTGTGGGCTGAGAAGGCCAGGTGATATGGGCAGGCCAGCACCATAAAGAATATATATACATATACATATATATATGTGTGTGTGTGTATATATATGTGTATATATATATATATGATATCTATGACATATCTATGATACATACATACAAAGTTATCATTTAACTTGCCTATAAGAAGAGTACTTGTGTGTGGAATCAAATTATTAATTTAGTGTAAGTGGATTTGTCACTTGACTGTTTGCTGCCATCAGAAATAAACTTAACAAAATGTACCAAGAGTTATCTTTCATCTGCATTGTAGAGAGAGAAGCATTGGTGAAAGTGGGGATCACATACAAGTTTGAGAAACAATGCCACTATTTGAGTAAGTAGAGATTGGAAGAGTATTTACAGCTTTACTAACAGAAGGGGTTGGGACACAAACCCCCACCTCCCCCCTCCCTGTTTTTTTTTGTGGTTTTTTTTTTTTTGCTATTTATAAGCAAAACAAAATTTAAGAAGTTATTCTGCAGTATAGGACAAACATAGAAATGTATTATAGTGTCATGTGATTATATGGTATAAATCCCCATGGATAACTCATATTTAAGAACACTGAAACTAATAAAAGTAAACTATTATAATGTTTAATCATTTCAGTTTGTTAGGTCTGGAATTCATTTTCTGTCCTTCAAATTTCATTCTCATAATTTTCAGAATTCCCTTCATAAGAGTAAACTTAATGTAACCGTCTTATACAGACCAAAGACATGGACCAGGAGCACAGCACGACTTTGAATTGCTGAGTTATTTTTAATACACAACAATCTTGAATATTCTGTATTTTTAATTGACTATGGCAACTGAAAGAGCTCTTTTATCAGTTTCCCAAGAAAGATGAGTATTTGGAGTGAATCATCACCCAGATTGTTCTGCACATGTAGTTTGGGATGCACAAGGTCAAAGAGCCTGCCTGTCTATGAGCAAATTATATTGCTTACCAGTCTATATGTGATACACAAACAAATCCATCAACTTTACAACTAAAAGCCAAAGTAGTCATTTTCTACCTTAGAGTTCTATCTTCTCTGCCCCACCCCATAGTCTTAGCTGTTCCTCATAAAAATCACAGGAATATAAAGAGTTCTCTAAGTAGTCAGCATTGTTTACATGGCTACTAAACTTTCCTTTTCTATCTCGCTGCTCAAGGAGATTATAAACCCTTAAAAACCAGAAAACATCTCTACCATTCTTTCTGTTCCCTTTGAGGACTTTTGCAGTGTCATCCTGAATAAATTTTATTGTTTAATGAAATAATGTCAATTGGTGAATGGAAGCAATAGAACTCTGCAGATCAGGAAACCACAAAAACTAAGAGACAGACCTGGATTTGCAACCACACTCCATCCTTCAGTGTGTTATCATAGGCAAATCATTTCTCCCCCTGGGCCTCCATTTCCTCTCCCATAAAAATGAGGACAACAGTGGTAGGTGGCCTGGCTGTGTCACTTGCTGTAAGAGTAACATGAGATGATCTCGTGAAGTTTTGTGAACTGTAACACCCTATGGAAACATTAAATGATTTTTCTTAGAAACAGAGTTACTCAAATGTATTTTTTAATCATCTGAAAAGATTTATGGCAGCTTCAGGACTTCCCAGCCAGTTTCAGGATTTTCTTCTCCCTGCAGCTGAAGATTTGAAGCCTGAATGATGCCACTGCCAATCTAGCCTCAGCAGAGTGATGATATCTCTCTAAACGCAGCATGAACCTTGCCAGTAGAGGTTAGCTCCCATGACTGGTGATAGTCCAAGAATCAGCCAAAACAAATTGGTCAGCTAACTTTTCATTATGCAAGAAATGAAGCTCACAAGGAGCCATAATTCATGCATCTAGTCTTCTGAGAAACACAAGAAACGCTGTGACAGGACACCTTTGGGTTACCATCTCCAGTACAATAGCATCTTTCAAAGAAGTCTGCCGTTGCCTTCCTCACTGTTAGAGGGAAGCATTTCCCAGTAAAATCCTGTCTGGTGATGGATGTACTTGCCATGAACAGTACTCATGAGCCATACTCCTTTGTGGGTAATCAGTACTGGAGAGGCACCTGCCCTCGACATGCTTACTTAGAATCCTGCCATCCTTCTTTTAGGTGACTGCCCAATTTTAACAAGGGTTTGTAGAAATGGGAGCGGGGTGGGGGAAAGAGCGCTGACATTCCTTTCTGACTAATCCTTGAAGTCATCCTGTGGGGACCCACAGTGTTTTTCTGGAAGTAGATGCTCTTGGGCACCTGTCAGAGTCAAGAGAATGCAAAGAAAAGAGGCTGTGTTTTTATTTTTCACTTTTGTCGTAGGCAGCGTCTCGAGGTGCAACCAAAGCCTCTTCGGGTCTAAAATCTTTTTTTTCCATCATGTTGCAAAAGTTTCAGCAGGAGCGGGGAGATAAGGAGAGAAGGAGGTGGGAAGGAGTGGCAGCCAGGGGTGAATCTTACATAGATACAGATCCAGGGAGTTTTGAGAACGTTAACTGCAGGCTCCCATCTTCTTACCGGTTCCTGGTTTATTGGAATGGAAGCAGAGAAGTACCTGGAGATACTCATTTAAATATAAAAGAAATGAACATGCAGACTCCTCTCAGTTCCCACTGAAAATAGAAAAGGTTGCAGCAGCCGCTGCTTTTCAGACCAATCAATGGGGTGTTAACATCTGTTCTAGGGAGGCCTCAGGCAGGGAGAACTTCCAAAAAGTTAAGATCGATAGAGGGACACGGGAGGCTGCGAGAGGCGGAGAAAGGATGAGAAGGGACGCGAGATCCCTAAGGGGAAATCAAGCCTGGAGAGAGGCACCAATTATTATAATTGAAGGTAATGGTGCCGAGGCGCCAAGGAGCCCCGCTCTGCTTTGCATCATTCAGCCGCGACCCAGACGCCCGGCAGCCGCCGCCCCTCCCTCCCCCACCCGGCCCGGCAGCCGCCGCCCAGCCCGTGGGTCCCGCTGGGCGCCCCGCCCGCCGTCCGCAAGGTCAGGTGCGCGCCGCGCTCACCTGCCTGACTCACCTGCCCGCCTCGGCCCAGCTGTTTCTGGCCTCACCCGCGCGTCCCCCGACTTGGGACTTAGAAGAAGACACTGCCTTGTCCCAGCATAAAACAAGGCGGCAAACCCTTCTGGTCTGGACAGATGCCCCCAAACAACGCTGTCCCCATCTTTGTGCCATCGCGTCCTGTACATCGGGCTGTAGCTCTCTTTCCCGCATTACCCAGGAAACTTCAGTGGGGCCTTTAAAAGAAGCCACGTGGGAGCAAGGCAGTGAGTGACCGTGGTGGACAGGATAAAAAAGACTATTGTTGCTTAAGTTCTGACCAAAATGGGATCCCCGAATATGTAATTTTAAGAGGGCCTGGATGGTGGAATGACACCTTTGTTGGCTGGCACCTTACATGTGTAAAGACAAGGCCGAGGGAATTTAGGGACTATGAGTGAGGCCTGTTTCTTAAATCTGTACGTATATATATGTATATTTTCCTGATTACAACAGTAAGGCATCATTACAGAAAACTTGGAAAATGGAGAAAAAAAGTATGAAAAATTTCTGTGCCTAGGGCAGGTGACTGGGTGTACTATTCCCAGCCCAGTTCACCCAGCAGCATCAGACACAGAGCAGAGGCAGCAAGAGGGTGGTTCCCTTCATTAGCTTGGGGCTCAGCCCCTCACCAGTATTTGCTGTTGGCCAAACATCATTTAACCTCTCCAGATCTGTTTTGTCATCTCTTAGCTATGACTGGTAGAATGATGTCCAAGGTTGTGTCCAGATTCTGGGGAAGATAGCCTCAAAAGTGAAATCAGCATCCCAAACATCAAGTGATATTACCTTCCCTGTCAAGGCAAATAAAAGGGAATCACTACTTTTCAAGAAAGACTTTAAGGAGACCTTCAAAAAGCAGCCATGTGTCCCTGTCTATCTTTCCGGAACTCTGTCCCTTAAAAAAAGATGTGAATAACAGCACAATAGCCGAGTTGACAAGATAACTTGGTGCCAGTACACGTAAAAAAATCCAGTGCAAAATGATCGCCATTCTCCTGAGGTTGCACTGGTCAGACGATTCCAAAACGGTGAGCTCAGTGCTGCGTGCCGCCCGGAAACGTCTGTGATGACGCAGAGTGCTCAGGCTGGCAAAGGAACTGAATACCACGTTTACCACTAAATGCAAAGAAAGACTTTCACTGATAAAAGACTTGCTTGTGTAATTACAGGGGACATGACAAGAACCAGTGGGCACCAGCTAATGTTGTCAGGCAGGCTTAAAAAAGGAAGAAGGTCTTAGCATTAATACTGTCTATAGACAGAGCAGGGCCCCTGGAGAGGCCTGTGGCTTCCAAGCACTAGACGAAGTTGTGATGCATACATGAACTAATTATTGGAGCAGGTGACACTTTAAAGTTCCTTTCAACGCTGTGATGCTATAATTATAGCAACAGCTTCCAGGGATCATTCCCATTGTCATAGATGACAATGCTGTGTCGTTTTCCAGAGGAAGGAAAACTGCTGGACCCTGGAACTCATCTAAGGAGTAAGGACCTAAGAGTCAGCTCAGACTGTCCGTAGCTGTTCAAGAGCAAAGACATTCATCCTGCTGAGGAGCCAGTGGGAGCTTAAGTTCAAGCTCCCGCTCTCAGGAGGGGCTGTGCATCCCTGCCCAGCCGTAGCTGTTTGGGAGGGGTGCCCTGTTCTCACTCCCACAGTAAGCATGGTGTGGGCCGTCACAGTCCTCTCACCCAGCCCTCACTAACCTAGCAGGTCTAGTTCATCAGCGGGGAATTACAGCTAGGGCCGCAAGGGACAGATGCCCCACACGAAGATGGCTGATAGCTGGGAGCTTATTCAAGTTTGGGAGCCACATAAGACCAAGGAGAAAAATCTCAAAACCATTTTAAACTGATAGATATTCTCCCAAACCTATACTGCAAATTTCCAAGAGGCAATTGCTCTGTTTCTTTCCTGACCTGCATCTACCCAATGCCTCGTGTCCAGTCTTTATTCAGTCAACAACTCGTCAGATTTAACTCTCAATGAGAATAAAAGCAAATTCTGGGGGCAGGCACTACCAACCTTCCTCATGAAACATTTCATACCATAACATAACTCTAGACCCACAGCTGCAGAGGAAGGAGGGGGAGAGGAGGAGAAAGAGAAGGAGAACCCACATAGGTCCTGGGGCTTTTTTCATGATGTAGTTGTGGAGGTTTTCCCAGATTTTGCTAACACATTATTTAAAATTCTTGGTAAGTACCCTTTGAGATGCTCCTGGAACTGGATCCTTTAGAAGCAGGAACAGAATTGCCACTACCCAGCCGACTGGCTTTCCCTCTCCTGAAAGCACTGGTCCCTTACCATCCTCAGGAATCTTCCCAAATGTCCTGCACATCACATTCCCTGAAGCAAGACTAACAGCACTGGGCACAGGACCTCTGCCCCCCAGTCATCAGACTCTCTTATCACGCCTTTGAGTTCTTGCACATGCATCATTAAAGTTGTTTAAAATAATGTGTTTCTTCTCTAGAGAATAATTATGTTGGAAAAAAACCTCACAAAAACTACCAGGATAAAACTTTCCTAAGCCAACACTGGAGCATTCATGTCTTTCATCACTTTTATTTTTCAGAGAATAAAAGGCATCTGTCTCTGCAGCCCAGAGCCTTCTCCATTTTCAGGGTGTACAAGCCCCCCTCACACACTCACACCTGGCAGGAAGGGAGCAGGCCTTTGGCATGTGTCTCTCACCCTCTTGCTGTGAGAGGCGAGCAGCACCCAGCAGGGAGGATGGTGCAGTTGCCGTTTGCTGTAGACACAAGAATCAAGATCATTCTAGGGGTAATTTAGATTCCATATGGCTCAAAGCCCTGTGGTGACCTCAGTAAGAGGGCTGTGAGCCCTGTTTCCAGAATCATCTTAGGGCTTTGAACAGTAATGGACAAGCTTCTCTCTGTGCATAAGGCTGGGAGAAGGTGGCAGTCACCAGTTCAGGTACTCTGTGGAGTGTACCACAGTGACTGTTGTTCATCAAACACCAATGCCCGCAAGGGTCCATGTCACAGACCAGCAAGCCAGGGTCCCTCCCTTGGGGAAGGTCATATTCTGGATGACACTGGTTATTCCTTGGTTTTTAATATTTTTGAATGGAAATGTGTTAACTGAACAGACCCACCACAAGGCATGGCCCCTAATCTCTAAGTTCTAAATGTGTGCCTTTTTTCTACACATCCACAAACTGTTTTTCTGACTTCAGCTTTAAAAAGCAAACACACAGAAACCCTCCAAACAGATAAATGAAACAAAGATCCCCTCCTTTCTTGATCCACAGAACACTAAAGGATGGGTGACTACATTTCCCCTGCGAAAGCATGGTGGCATCCTTGTAACAATGTGGTCTGAGGCTGCACTGGCCTCCATGTGACATGAAAATCTGACTCTCGTTCAGGTCAAGATCAAAGACAAGAGACTAACAGGGTAATTCAGCCTCCAAGTCCACGTGAGATGCCAGGCTAGACTGATCAAATTAATCAAACAGGTCCTCTGTGTACTATGAGCTATGTGCAGCCACATAAGCTACTTTTTAAATTAAATCACAGAGGTGGTCATGTCCCCCTCTGCCTTTCCAGCAGAGAAAACCAAGGGAGCTTAAATGGCTCCCCAGGGTCACTCTAGCTGCACTGAGTCTCTGGGTTCAGGGTACTACCTTCTGGCCTCTTTCACAGGTAAGAAGCTATGATGGGCCCTCACACTCACTGGGAAATAGTGGTCAGTTTCTCCTTGCACAAAGACATGGAAAGAAATTGTTAGTATTTCTGAGCTAAGATCCTTTAGAAACATTTTGGCAGTATTATATGGTAAAATTAGCTCTTAACAAATGAAGTAATTTGGGGAAGAAGGTGAAAAGGAGAAGAGAGAAAGAGGAGAAAGAGAATTTTACTGCTGAGAGTAAGGGCTGTTTATGAGTTGGTTGAATCATTGCCACTCCCAAACCTCTCTCCATTCCTATAAGCCTGAAGTAAGGATTTCAGGTCATTTTGGATTTCGGCTTCCATTGCAGGAACTGACCTGCCCAGGGAGCTGTCAGTGATGTGCTCCCTCATGCTTGATTTTATTTGCAGGTTCCTTCTGCTCAGACCTTGGCTTCCTCTTCTGAAAAATGTTCTATGGGAATTCCCTGACCCTGGCCCTCAGCACTCACCAGGTGCATAAGCAAAAACAACCAGGAACCATAGCCTTCATACCCACCAGGATCCTCACACCAATCGGAGAAGTGGCTTCCATGGAAGAGACACCTCAGGCCTCCTGAGATCCACATCTGGTTTCCATTTTAAGGACAATGGATGGGAGAACCTTCAGTCAGCAGAGAACTTGGAGATTACTTCATCTTCCAGACCAAAGCAAAGACGGGAGCCCGACTTCCCCTGGTCCTGCCCTTTGGGCTAGAGGTGCATGGGTCTAACCAAACCCAGCATCTCCGGCTGGCCTGCTCCTCCACATTATAACTCCTTCTCTGCATCAGTTGCAGGGTACTTTGTAAACTGGACACTAGGGAGTGGTAGGGGGCCAGCAAGACATAAGGGGAGAGCCCTGAGCTAAGAGTCACCTAGATACCAACTCTTGACCTGGGTTTGGGTCAATTCTTACTTGGCCCCTTGGAGTGGCAGAATCTTCACCTACAAAAATGAGCCAGCCTGAAAAATGGCTTCTCACATCCCTCTTGGCTCTAGAATTCTAAACCGCCTTTGTACCACCTGTTCATTTGGTAAAGGATGAGTAACAGGCTGTGAAAGTAGAGCCTTTGTTCTTGGTGTCTGCAGAGGCTCCAAGACCTAGCTCAGTGGTTCTCAAACTTGAGCAAGAAGAGAATCGTGTTGAGGGCTTGTTAAAACACATTAACGGACTCCAACCCAAGAGTTTCTGATTCAGTAGGTTTGAGGTGGAGCCTGAGAATGTGCATTTCTCAGCAGTTCCCAGGTGGCCCTGATGCTGACTGGGGACCACACTTCAAGAATCTTTGGCCTAGAACCATACAGGAGGTACTCAGTACCCACAGCCCCCAAAAGACAGGCTGAGTGATAGCTGAGAGATGGTAACCCTGCTCTGCCATCCAGTGGGAGACTCCTCTAGACAGACACCCAAACCTACACCTGCTGACAGGTTTCTGAATAACCTATAGCCTATTTCCTGGAGTTAGTCTCATGGAGAAGTATATAATGATAACTAATACTTGCATAGCACTTGACAGTTTTCTAAGAGCTTTGCTTTACTTCATTTGTTACTCCCAGCAATCCTATGATACGGATAGAGAAAATATTATCCTTATTTTCAGAAGAGGAAATTCCAGTTCCAAGTGGTTCCCTCTCTGATCAGTATCCCACAGCTGGAAAGCAGTGAAGCAGAGACTCAGGACTCACTCAAAGCTTTTGACTTTTCTGTGTTCTTCATACTTGACCAAGGTCCTTCAATACACCCTTCTGGGCAATTGGATATTGTTTCTAACCAAATAATTATTCCTTTGAGGTGTTAATTAGGTATTATTTTAATGCATGTAAATCCATATTTTTTAGGAAGCCATTTTCTCTGGCTCAGTTGCCATACCCTGACGGACGCCTGAGCCGGAAGCCTTGCATCAGCAGCTGGCTTTCAAACATGTCCAGTAAAATAGTGAATTTGCACTGAATCAGTTGTCCTTATCATTATGTCATATCGTTTTTCTGCACTGCCCGATGTTCTAGAGAAGAACACCTGGGATAAGATTGTCAAAAGGTGAATTTCTATATTGAGTTCTCAGTTTTTAATTAAAAAATCTCTGATCCCCTTCTTGATTCCTTTCTGCCCTTAATTAATACAATTAACAGTGTGTCCTTGGAAGGAGTTGACAGACAGATTAATATAAAGTGATGGCTGTAAATCAGATTGACTGAGGACATGGTCCACCATACGCACTCCTTCATTAACAATGACGAACTTCTCCAAAAAAATGTTACTTAAGTGATGTGTCAGGCTCATCCTCTGTCATCCCTCCTGGGAGCACTGCCTGTAAAGTCTTTCATGCTGAGTGCTCCAGTGTAGCTGCATGGAATTCAGGCCTAGTTAGGAGGATAAAGAAACAAAAAGAATTCACTTATCATCTTAACTGTTTGTACTTGAGGACAAATGAATTATCTTACAGTGACTCAATTGTGCTTGTCGTGCTGTGAAACACTGACTCTTGGAATAGAGCTTTTGCAAGGGTGATTAAAAACCGTGCTCACTCCCCCTGAGATTCCCACCCCATAGCCGGTCCTGCATCCCTCCCTGGTGATGCTGAAGGGAGGGGTTGGAGCATGGGGTGGAGGTTTCCACCAGTGGGAATCTCCCAAACAGCATGGTACTGAGAGACTTACTCGCAACACCTTGTCCGCCCAAGCCTGATGCTGTGACACAGATTCTAAGGAAAGAGGTGAGAAGAAACACAGTGGGCCATCTAGCCAACACGCAAGTTTGATAGTTAATCTCCGGCACAAGATGGAAGGAGATGAGCCTGGAAGAACAGGCAGTGGCTGGGCCAAGAGAGGGTAAAGGCTGCATTGATATCCAGGGGGGATGTGCATGGTGCTACCAGAAGGGGAGGGAGTGAAACTCATTAAAATAAGATTTTACTGAAAACTTTTAAAGTTTTGCCAACTTCAGTAAATTGGCAAAGTGATTTTTAGCAAACTGACTGAGAGCCCTCTGGGGCAGTCAGCTGGTATCTGCCCTGATACTTCCCTGGCTTGGGTTTTATACACTCAAGCAACTGCTTTGCTACCCATATTCGGTAAACGTCATGCCTCTTCTTCCAACACTGCACTGGCTGGGGATACAAATCACTGGCTTCTGAGGTAATGGTTCGACAGTGATGCCTTTTTGCCAGTAGACCTCCTGGCCCCACGTCCCCTAGAGCATTTCTCCTCAGGGACCCCCCGAGGCCATGGGCTGTGATGCTCAAGGGCACACTTTGGACTCGAAGCTCCACTTGCACCCTGGCAATGCCCTGACTGAGTCTGTCACTCCTGAAGTGTTTTTTTTTTTCATGGATTTAATGGAGCTCTTGGTTTGTTACACACTTGATGGAAGTCTTCAAGTCTTTCTTAGCCTCCATTTTCTCATTTTAAAAATGAGAATAAAATAACTATTGCACAAGTTATCAGGAGGAAAAAACTGAGACATTACACATGAAGCACTTTGGGCCACATTTAGTTATCCTTATTCTTTGGGTTCCCTGCAGAGGAAAACCCTTGGTGTTTAAGGTTCTTGGCTAGGAGCTATGTGCTGCCCAGGTTATATGATCCCCTATTCAATGTCTTCTCTACTCCCCTGCATTCCCTCAACTACCAAACTGATATCATGACACTAAATCCTACCCCCTGGGAAGGTGGTGAGGATTAACTAAAAAAGCACCAAGAAACCATTCTGTAAGCAGTGAAGATGACTTGCTTGTGTTCTGAGATTGCTATCTAAGCAGGGACTATGAACCAGAGATGAAGAGCATGAGAACAGGAGACAGTGCATGCGGACTTCCCCTACTCACAATGATGCCCACAGGCTAAAACCCAGCTCCCAATACATGGTTATATTGCTGGGACTTGCTTTGTTCCATAGGCAACATTTTAATATTACTTACTCTTTAAATGGAGATGTTCCAGGCTCACTGCTCACATTCTCTGGGTTGCTGATGAACAACACACAGCCAACTACTACCACCATCCAGGATGCCAGGCCACTGGGCTTCAGGACCCCACAACTCCTGCTGCAGGACAGTGCACCCCACCCTTAGTCCATTGGCACTGGAGAGATGAGATGGTGATGGAGGGGGATAGCCATTTCTGATAACACACTCTATTCTACCAGATGACGCCCACCAAGCAAATGATCTATTTGGCAAAATATATGGGCACTTGCTCTCCTAGCCAGAACTGACCTTTGAGCATGCAAGAAAATGAATAAACACAAAAGAGTGAAGTTATCACAAAGTTCATTTTCTTTTAAAGTAACAAAAGTCGCCACATATGTGTTGAAGTTTGATACCCTTTCTATTCCTGCCCCCTGCTCCGGGTTCCTCACTAATAACATTATGAGCTCAGGCTGGAATGTAAACTTGAACTTTAGCATTTGTGACACAACCAACTATAACTCAATCTCAGCACACTTTTTTTTATTTGATTGAGTGTTCCAAGTTACTATGCACTTCCTGAGGCCCTCAGGTTAAAACAACATGATCTAACACAATGAAAACCAGCAAAAGTCTATTCTTTATTTCCAGTAGCACAGGGCCAGTTGCATCTACCCAAAACATTCTTAAACACTATTAATCAGCCTAAAGACTAAATGGTGTTCTCTCTTCTCTCCAGGTATTCTATTCAGAAGTCTGTTGGTCTTCTCATAGCTATTCAAATGCACAATTTGAAGTAACCAAGCATCCCTGGGCACTAAAAAAGGGTGGTATTAATAGTGGATGCCCAAGGAGATTCCTGAATAATTTTGAGGCAGATTAGGCCAAGGAAAAAAAGACGTTCAGCCTCCAGTAAGTAATTCCAATTCTATAACTTCTGCCCAGAGTTGGAGTATAAGAACTTTATGATATTCTTGAAGACAAAGATCAGGAAAGACACAGAAGATGTGAACACTGTCAACTACCTTTTTAGAACATTATATTTGACAAAGACAAATTCTTTTCAAGTCTATATGGTACGTCTATCAGGATAGACCATGCACTGAGCTATAAAACAGTCTATAAATTTTACAATATTGAAAGCATACAAAGTATGTTCTCCGACTGTACCAGAATTAAATGAGAAGTCAATAACAATAACATAACTAGGAAAACCCCTAATTCATTTTAATATTTGGAAGTTAAACAACATACTTCTTTTGTTTCCCCCAGCTTAATGAAAATATAATTGATATATAACACTGTAAACGTCACACTGTGGACAATCCATGGGTCAAAAAAGAAATTATAAGGAAAATCAGAAAAGATGTCAAATTAAATAATAATAAAAATACAACCTATCATATAATATGTGAAGTGCAGCCAAAGCAACACTGGTAGAGAAATACATCGTCTAAAATCTTTTCATTTAGAGTCTAGATGCCCAGCATAGCTCACTCTCTCCTCTATTTTGAGTATTTCTCACCTCAGCAAGGGAGAAGCTCTCCCTGACCTGAAGCTCTGCAGGCTTATCACAGAGCCTTACACCAAAATCCAAGTCAAAGTTTCTCCAGGTAGCTCCCTGATCCCTGGGATGCAGGAGAACTCAGAGCAGGAGGCAACCCTCCAACACAAAAGGTACAGGCTTGCTTTGATGTAGATTTCTGGACAGCTGGCAAATAAAGGCCATGAAATACAGTAAGTTTCTGTGAAGTCCAAGAACTTTAAACATCACCATCTTAAATAAACTCTGTATGAGGAGATAGATGCCCCAATAAGTCTCTGAAAATTGGAAGGATTTTTTTCCCAACTCCGGTCTAGATATGCCACAGTTTTTTTATTTTAGGTCCATCCCTGATAACATTTTCTAGATAAATAAACCCTCCCAAGACCTGATCCTGTAGCTTTTGAGCAAACCTCATCTGACGTCAAAGGAGGGTCTGCTGGAGTAGAGACTTCCCACGGAAACCTGAGCTAGCATTTCCTCAGGTGCCGACAAGCCTCCGTGATGGGGCTGTGAGACATGAGTAGGCAGCTTCCCAGCCGCAGAGGTAGTTTGGGGGCCACAAGCCCAGGTTTCTTAGGTGTCTCCAGAGCTACAGGCAGCACCCGGAAGGCAATGGATGAGAAGGACAGCCTGTGGCTAGGCCTGCTCTGCCGACATCATCCTCACCCATCGGCCCCCGGCCACTCTGTACGCGAGGAGAGGGGTTTGGGGTGGAAGGCAGTGAACCTACCCACACAGAACCCCCAATGCCAGGGAGAGCTGAAGGCACCTGCCTCCCCATTCCACTACCCCAGCACCCTCAGGAACCAATAAAGGGGCCCCTTTCCCTGGAAAAGAAAGCTGCTTCCAAATACTTATTAAACTCCTTTGCAGAACAGGTAGAGGTAAGCTGCTGGATAGGGCTGTTTCCTAGGAAAAGGAAGAGCCACAAAGCCCTGAACTGAAAAGCTGACCCTTGAACAACTTGGGGGGTTAGGGACTCTGACCCCCATGCAGTTGAAAATCCCCATATAAGCTTTGACTCCCCCCAAACTGAACTTCTAGTAGCCTGCTGTTGGCTGGAAGCCTTACTGATAACATGAACAGTCAATTAACACATAAAAAATATGTTGTATGTATTATATGCTATATTCTTATAATAAGGTAAGGTAGAAGAAAATATTATTAAGAAAATCATGAGGAGAAGAAAATGCATTCACACTACTTGTACTGTATTTTTGAACACTGTAAGTTTCTGTAGTCAGATTACAAGCTGCATCATCTGATCCTTGCCTACATCAGTACTGTATTATATGATACAAAACCCTTATAGATGTTATACATATTACTAACACTGGACATCAAGATGAGAAGGTAATGTGTAAAAGATATTTGTGTTTATTTACAGGTATAACAATTCATGTACTTTATAATGAAGAACCAGCAATATGATTGCTTTCTGATAGCCTAACCTATATTCTGATGAATGAATTGTTGTGAGATTTTTATGGCATACAGCATTACAGGCATATTTATAACACGGTATTGTACATACCTAACTTTTTCTTAATTTTTTAAATATTTCTAGGCCATGCAGTTTGTGAGTTTTTTCAGATTGCTTCCAATTTGCCAATATATTTATTACCCGTTTATGGCAGGGTGGTGCCGGTGCATTCTGCAGTCAAGTCCACTGGCATGATGAGAGTGGGTGGTTAATAGGCCTCCCCCAGCCACAAGCCCTTGGATTTTTTGGAAGGGCTAGAGGAGGGTAAGCAGACCCCAGCACCTCCTTCCTGCATGCTTGCTCAGTTTACTCTTTTGTTCCTTTCTTGCTCTAGGCTGCTCAACTCCAATTTCACATCTAAGTGGTTTGTCCAAAGGGCTATTAGTGACCTCGAGGATGTTTTCCAGCTCTGAAAACTCTATGATGTAAAATAAACACCAAATGATAAACCCACAGCCAAAGAAAAATTCAAAACGACCAAGGAAATATGAACAAGGCAGGCACTCCAAAGGAAGCAAACTGGAGAGCGGCAGAAGGCCCTGCTCATCACCTGACACCCACGGGACTATCTGTCCAAGTGGGACAATCAGAGAGCTTCAGATAAAGGGCTGAGGGAATTTTCCAGAGGGCACAATTGCTCCTAGTTTGGGGGTTGGGATTTAGTCATTCAACAAATCTTTACTAAGCACTTATGTTCCAGTCCTATTCTGGGCTCTAAGGACACTGCAGCAGACAAATAAGACCAACATAGTCCCTGCCCTGTTATTCAAGTCACCGAGAGAAGCCACAGGTACATAAAAAATAAAACGATGTGACCTTTTTCTGAGGCCCACAAATAAATTAATGTAAACTTAGATAGTGAGAAATGCCATGGGGAAAGCATCCAGAGTGATGGGGTAACGTGGGGGTGGGGGGATAAGGGAAGGCCCCCTGAGGGGGCGCCCTTGAAGATGAAGACAAGGACCAGACATAGGAAAATCTGGGGAAAACGTGTTTCAGGCCAGGGAAGCAGCTAGTGATTGCAGGGTGGATCTGGGATGGGCAGTGGCGGTTGCACAGCTGTTGCAGGAGGCTGCGCGCAGATGCAGGGAGGGCCCAGCGGCGCCCCCGCTGCTGCTGAAAGCCCAAGGAAAGGTGGCGGGGCTGGAGCACGTCAGCAGCCCGCAGAATGAACTAGCTGGACAGATGGAGGTAGAGTGGAGGCAGGCAGCGGCGTGAGCTGGAGGGGAGGCTCTGGCGCAGCTTGCAGGTTAACGTTGAGTCTTTTCCACTCCACTGCCTAGGAGGGCTGACATGCCCACACACGGCAGGCAAAGCAGCTGGTAAGGACGCTTCAAAGCGAGCTCTGTGAAGCAGGCAGAGGACTTGACTCTCCAGCCACAGTCTATTGCTACTATTTTCTGAATCAAAAATCAGGACTGTTGTCAATGTTAAGTCACTTGTTCTACAGGACAGGCTCCACAAGGCCTGGCTGTAGTCCTGCTCTGAGCACCCAGGTGTTATCATCCTACCTGAACCTGCAAAAGAATCCTCTGGCACCCAACATACAAGGTACTCTGGAAAACAGACACAGAAGGGGTTTCCAAGAGGATGACACCAACAGTGAGCAACTCAGTGGTGGAGAGTAATGAATAACCACAATAGGCAGCATGATGTGTGTGCACACTTAAATTATGTCAGGCACTGTGCTAAGGGCCTTCCATGCATGTCCTGTTTATCCCTCCAGCAGTCCTTCATACGATAAAGCAAAACTGAGCCTTCTCTGGGTCAAGTTAATTTTCCATGGCAACTCAACTCTGACGGGACAAAACCTGGATTTGAATTCAGTAGGTCAGACTCTTGAGTGCTCTCTATCCCCCTAAAAATGTGCATTGATTACAGTGTTCTGCATCACCTTCCCCGTTCCTAGCTCCTCAAGGTCCGCTTGCAATTGTAACACTTACTTTGAAAGCGTAACCATACTTCTCTTGCCCCATCCCTGAATTTTCTTGGGGAGCTTCTCCCAGTTAAGATTATCTGGCTGAATATAGCCCAACACTGCCACCTAGTGTCAGCAGCGGGATGGCCCGGCCCCATGAAGAGCCTCCATGGCCCCACCCCTTGTTTTTTTTCCTGACTGCAAAAGAACATGCTAGCTGGAAACTCCAGGAGTATGCTTGTAAAGAACAATTCCAAAAGCCAGCTAATGCAGTGGATGCCAAATCAGCCCTGCTTTGACCTCCAAGTGGCTATTTCTCTAATTTTCATTAACCCCCAGTTTAATAGAATCACATCTGTTTTGCGATGAGAGTGTTAGGATTATGGAGGATAACAGCCTTGCCCTTACGGGAGTCACACTAGAATGGGTAAGGAGTAAGTGTCACGTTGTCTGCAGTTGGCTTTCAAATGGTTGGAGGGCCGGGGTGGTGGGAATATAAAACTGAATTATCAACTCTAGAGGGGTAGTGTACAGGTGACTGTTGTACAGTTCTTTCAACTTTTCTTATGTTTGATTTTTTTTTTTTAAGTCACCAACACCACTGGAATGTGTGAGGAGAGAGGATGGTTATGATCCAAATGTCATTATCTGAACTTAGGGATGTGGACCATGCATGCCCTTCCATGGAAGAAGAAGTTCTAGGGGCTGTGTATTCTCAGGGGCAAATGAAATCTGTGAGGCTGGATTCCAGCCAGTGACCTCAAGGTAGCATCAGACCTTCTTGGATGTAATTAATTTCCCCCTGCTCGTCATGTGCAGCAACTCCAACCAAACTAAATATAGTAAATATGACACAGGATTAAACAGAAGAACTTCTTACTATAACCTGTAAAGGTGGGCAGAATCTACCACCCCAAAATACGGCACCTGCCTTGGCAGGAGGGTTATTTTGAGCTAAGGGCAATCAAAATCCAGCAGATTCAAGAAAAGCCCTTTCCTCCTTCTCTTAATTTCCATTGGAAAGAGGCCCATGCCAGGAAGAGGCTATTCGCAGGGATACATTTTTACCTAAGACACTTACCTGACAGGGTGACCTTTGTCTTCCAAACATCATTTCTGCCTTCCTGTGAATGACCTTCCTTCCCTTTGTATCCCCAGTCCACTAGCCCCTTTCCTTGGCTCAGGACGGGTCCACCATTTAAAAGCTTTTAAAGCACTGCCACCTAACTCAAAGACTTCCATGTCACCAAACGGGTTAGATTGACACTAAGTCATCTGCCAACCTCAAGAAAGTTGCTGAACAAGGTACACTGCAAAACACCGCACAATCCTCAAACCAATGGCACATCCCTCTTAGATATTAATTTGGCCCCAAGAGACCCACAGCTTAGCTAAAGCCATAAACGTGCACATAAAAACAAACAAAATATGGATGAGGTTTCCCTCTCATCTTGTTCTTTGTCTAGTGAGCTTAGCTTAATGACTCTGAGAATATTCTCTCTGGTATCCGCGATCGAGAAGGTACAGGTGTGGTGTGTGTAGCCGGTCGGTAAGCTGTAGGAACCTGGGCTTGCAACTGGTGTCTCTTTGTCCAGCTGTCAGCTCTCATTTGTCATCAGATGTCCTCATCCATAAAGAACCTTTGTCATCTTTATTGTCTCATTCTGCATCTTGTGAGGGCTCCTTCCTGTCTCCTTTAGGGACGCCTCTTGTGGTCATGGTTAAGTCATAAAGAGGCTTACTGGTTTGAGTTGCTACTGAGATTAATATAAAATACTACTCATCAATTGCCAGTCCATGAATCCTTTGAGTTGGCTATATCTAAAAGAAAAAGAAATTTTTAGAGAGCTTTTATCTTACACAGTTGTTTAATTGGTACCTAGAAAAGACCAAAGGAGTATAATGCGTAGTCTAAGGACTCCCTCAATAGGAAGAAAGAACAGAAAGTACACTTAGAACAAAAATTAAGACCCCCATCTAATGGAAATTTCCCTTCTCCACCCTTTTAACCCCAACTCCCTGTCCCTTGAACCTTAGTCAAGTGTTCAAACCTTTTGGTACTTACGACAAACTTCACTCAAATTTTAAATGACACGTTTTTTTACCTCAAACAGGATTTTCCAGAGGTCCTCTGGAACATCTCAAAAGATTTGTTCTCTCCTCCTTATTAAAAAGAGAGATGTAGAACTAATTATATGTTACATTATATTAAGAAGAATTGTCAAATAAATAATAGTAAACCATCTTTATGCTGTACTTGTCCAGGTGTATAAGCATTCCAGAAATTCCTAAAATTCTGGTATGTCCTGATATGTTACAGATCATAATTCTAGTTATTATGTTGAAATGTGTCACAGAAATAAGCCAATTGCTTGTCAATTTTGATTAGCTCTCATCATTAAATCATAATTACAATGAACTATCACCATTTTTAAGTCTTTTGTCATTTATAGTTATTGTTCTACTCTGATGCTTTTGTAGAAGTGTTTGTGAATCTATAGGTATTCCAGGCAAAGTCTGATGGTGAGTCTTGGCTTGACTTCCTGGCCTTGTGAGCTTTTAAAAGTTCAATCTGATATGGAAGCAATGTAAGTGTCCATCAGTAGATGAATGGATACAAAATGGAATATTATTCAGCCATAAGAAGAAAACAAATCCTATCATTTGCAACAACATGGATGGAGCTAGAGGGTATTATGCTCAGTGAAATAAGCCAGGTAGAGAAAGACAAGTATCAAATGATTTGACTCATTTGTGTAGTGTAACAACAAAGCAAAACTGAAAGGAACAAAGCAGCAGCAGACTCACAGACTCCAAGAAGGGACTAGTGGTTACCAAAGGGAAGGAGGTGGGGGAGTGGGGAGGATGGGTGGGAAGGGAGAAGGAGATTAAGGGGCATTATAATCAGTAATCACAATATAGGTTGGTCATGGGGAAGGCAGAACAGCACGGAGAAGACAAATAGTGACTCTATACCTTCTTACTAACCTGATGGACAGTGACTGCAGTGGGGTTTGTGTGTGAACTTGATAATATGGGTTAATGATGAAACCTCAATGATGTTCATGTGAAATCTTATTAATTTTAAAAAAAGAGTTCAATCTGATATTCCTCATGAAAGTTTCCAACAAAAGAAAGTCTATGGTCAATTGCTATACTTGCGGCAATTATATAAATAACCAGGCCAAGTTTATCAGAACTAGACTTATTTTACAAACAAATTGGTCTTAATTTGGCTATCTTTGGTAGAAATGAAGGTGATTGTAGAGAAAAAAATTACTTTTCAGTAGAAACTGTAATATACATTTGTGGATATCAGATTCTTGTTCCATTCATCATCCTTGAGGTTTTGCTATTTACCTGTACACTTGACTGAATCTTGAATTCTTCTAGTTTCCTCATTATTTACAAATATCCAAACTAACAGTTCTCCCTAATAACACATCCAAACTAGTTTTCTCCCGCCCTTCTGACCTGGAATCACTAAGAACAAAAGCTGTCCTTCTCCCTGAAATCTCACAAACTGCGTATGAATGACTTGTTTAAACCAGATAAATTGCCACAATAGCCCATGTTCAGACAATCTTCATGTCTATGTCTGTGTGGACCACGAAGAAATTTTCCCTGAAAACCCAACAACATCATTATCACACATTCAAACTGCAGACTAGTGACCCTGACATCTAGAAATTGTGACTCGCTGCCCCCTGGGATCAGAAACTGGTTTACAGTCTACTCCAATCATTAACCTTTATTGTTCTTTGGTTTCCATAGAAACTCTTGTTAAATACCTGATTTCTCAGCCTAACTCCTGGAGCCCAGCTGCACCACCAGCTCCTGAAATAAAACACAACTAGCTCACTAAACTGACCGACCTATTGTCAGAGCTGAGAAAGATCCTGGCATATGGAGCGATCTAACATAACCTCTGGACTGTGAAACTTACTTCAATTTTCACAGGCAGAACCAAAGGGGAACAGAATTTACCACCCCAGTAGTGGGTTTTATCAAATATTATAATTTTTGTAAATCTAATAGTTGAAAACTGATGTCTTGTTGCTTTGATCTGCACCATCTATCCATTCATTCCTCAAATATTTACTGAGTGCTGGCTATGTGCAAGGCACTCTGATGTATTATAAAAGGCACAATAAATAATACCGTCAACTATACTCTCCAATTTTTCATGCATTAAACTTCCCTGATAAGAAAAAAATGAATGTATCTCCTCCCATTTTCTCACTGCCTCCATTTTATTATTTCAACATTGCCACATTTTACTGCTGTCAGGTACCCCATGTCCCATTATTCTGTAGTTTCACGTGCATATTGCTTCCCTATCACACACCCCACTTGTACCACCTTTCTCCGTTCATCTCTGGTTAGCTTTTTTTCTTCAAGGTCTCCTCAGTGCAGTAATAGCCTGACCTCTTCATGTTTGGGAGTCTCTGTTGAACGACCTACTAGGTGTAATATTTAGGTCACAATATACTTTCTTAGACATTTCTTAGAACTTCATAGACATCGCCACGTTTTCTTTTGTCAGGAAATGTTGCTCAAATTGGCATACACTCTCTCTTCCTGTTTTGTTACTGGGGTCAGAGGATGGGCTGGTCATTTGCTTTGCTCTCAATTTCGTTTTTCTCCCCTCTCTTGCCTTCTTAGCATTGCAGGGACTGTCCGCAGCTCTCCTGCCCCTGCTCCTCAGGGAAAGTACTGCCAATGTAGGCAGAACTAGAGGAGGGGAAAACCTGCCTCGTCTCTCCCTCTCTACTTCAACATGTCTGTCAGTGGCCTTTTCTTTTCCTTGGATCCAGCTGCCTCCCTGCCACCCCCGTTCACACTCCCAGCTCTCTCTTGTCACTTCCGCCAGTTGGCTTGCCATGGTTTTTATCCTCTACCAGCTTCAAATTCCCTTTTGAAATACCTCATAAGGTGGCTTCCGTTTTCTGACTGGACCATAACTAATTCAGGCACATTAGATGTGCCAAGCTACACTAAAATTTTCGATCTTCCTTTCTCTCCAGCCATCACCTTTCAAAGATTATAGAACAGTTTTTATCCTGCAATTCTACCATCAGAATTTTATGTAGCATCTTTGGAAATCTTGTGCTTGTGAAACAGGAGAGACGTAGACTAAAACTCTGCATTGGCATTTTAAAATTTAACAACGGTTGTTTTCTGTTTATCACTTTTAACTGTTTTAAAAGCTCATAATGATAAAATGTCAAGGCATCAAAAGGAGAAAAAAAGTGAAATTTAAGCAAGGTTTGTTGACTTGAAATTTCAGAGACTCTTTGTGAATTTATATTTTAAATAGAAGTATTTTAGAAAACACTTATGCTTAAACATTAAATACAAAATTGAGCAAACTTACAAATATTTAAAATGCGTACTTCATTGGCTCACTCATTGGAAAGTATTTTAGCACCATGTACTTAGTGCCAGACATACGTAATATACAAGACAAAAATTACTGTCCTTGCATTGTGCCCTTCTCATCCAAGGTAGGAAGCCTGGAACTACCTACATGGCATAATAAAACTTACTGTGATCCTAATATACCCACATGGCTGATCAAATTGGACAGTAGTAGGCACCTTAGAAATGAAAAACACACCCACTAATGACATACATACAATGGCCCAAGTGCTATCCAATCTCAATCTTCCTTCCCGTCACAAAGACAGGGAGTTCACACATTCCATTTTCCTACAGGTTGGGTACATGTAGTACAGATGTTCCATTAGTCACATTAGAACGTGACTAGTGTTTCCTGCCTACACTGCTATCCTAAAAAGTCAGAGCCTGGTCCCTTTAGTAGGCCTATCAGTGTCCTATTTTATGCAACCAGGACAGTTCCTAGCTCCCACACCTCACCCAGACCCTTCAGAAGCATGCCCCATTCCTGCTACTCTGTCTCCCCAGGCTGCACATCAGACATAGCATTTTGCTTCTTACTAGCTTATTTATTCCTAAAGTGTGTTCACAGGAGGCTCTATTACTGGTTCAGTTGATTCCTCTTGCTTAGGGGGACATTTCATAATGCTAACATACATGCTTGAGATTACAACAGGTTTGGAGTTTAGATTTTGGTAACCAATAGTAAATTTCAATTTCTAAAAAAGAAAAAAAAGCTGGCTGCTGTTCCTATCTCCCAAAAGAACCAAAATCAAAACTTTATAAATTTTAAATTGATTGCCCATAGCCCTTTTCCCCTAATTCATTCAATGAGTATTTATGGAGTACTGAGTAGTCAGTCTATCAAGACACTGTTCCTTTGAAGAAAACTAGAGTAAAGGCCTAGTGATGATGTTCTTTTACATGGGAGATCAGGAAAAGGCCTTTCTGAGCTGACCTTTGAGAAGACTAAATGGGCAGTAAGCTGTGCGTATCTCGCACTGCTTTCCAGGCAGAGAACACAAACCCTGAGGGGGACTGCAAGTGAGCTCGAAACAAACCAGCGATTACTCAGCTGCTTGAACACATAATCCACAGGAGTTTTGGATTTTGTTGTGTGTGAAATCATTGGGGGAATATGAACGCGAACACACGATGCAGTTCTACACTCTGGAAGCTAGATGGAGAACAAGATTGTCCCTGGTGGTGGTGGTAAGCAAAGAAAAAAAAGAGGCCAGGTTATAGCAGTGGTCTGGCTCAAAGATGACCGTACACCCGTGGTAAATGTGAAGGAAATGCTCAGACCCAAAACATTCTGAAGACACAGGGCTTGTGAGTCTTGATGATAGATTTGAGTATATTATATAGTATTAGAAAAAGTAATAAAATACGACTCCTCTGGGTTTTTGAGCAACACTGGGAATGAAAGGGTCAATTACTGAAAATGGGAACACTGGCAAATAGTCTGAAGCATGAGCTCTCTTTTTTTACAGAATTTGCCATGTTAAGGGAAGCATCTAAACTAACTGCTGGGTGCTTAAGAAGAGCTCAGGACTGGGGATGATTTGGGTGAAATTGACCTAAGAGTGGGATTCTCAAAGCCAAGGGCCCAGGTCAGATCACCTAGGCAGGTTGTACTTCAGGGCACATCCAAAGCTCAGAAATCAGGAAAAGGTAGCAAATTGTAACACGACTTAAAGAATTAATCTCAATTAATATATTGAGACTACTGAAACTGAAATGTGACACTGCTATCAAAATTTTAGCAGTAATCTGGTATTTTATTCTTACTCAAATGCAAATTATGCATTCTAAGGCTTTCAAAAGACTGTTCTGAAATAACTGCACAATATAGTCAAAACATATTTATTACTTTTTAGTGTCATTTTGTACACTCCAGTACAAATACAAGAATATAGCCATTATTTACAGGTATTGAAAAGAAATCTGTATATTCAAACCCCACATCTAAGTACAGTAACTTAAGTCCTGAACTACAGTAGTTCTGGCTTGATTTCTGCCCTGCCCCCTCCCCTTTGAAACAAATCCCTTGAAGCTAAGCTTGTGTTTAAATAGAACAAGATTGTTTTTGAAATGGGTAACACAATTCATCCTTTGCAAAGTTTTATAAGCACCTCTTTTCCAAGATTTTACAGGTGTCAAACACACATATAAAATTCAGAAGACAAAACCATTCATCTGGACCTAAAAGAAACAATGTTTTATAAAGGGCTGAAGCTTGGAGTTTCTGGTGCTGCTTAAAATATGGAATTATAGTCCAAGTTTAAAAATTAAGACTTAATCACACTAAGCAGAAAAAAAAGGGAAAAAAGGTTGGGAAGCTGGTTCTTCAGAGGAAAGACTTTCAAACAGACCCACCTTCACAAAATATTTTTTTTCAGTATCAGTTTTTAAGGTTTGAATCTAAGACTACTAATGTCCTTTTTAAAACAGAAAAAAATTTAAAAACCTGAGGTTTCCTAGGGGCTCTTCATATAATCTATTTTCAAATTATCTGAACCAAGGTCCCCATCAAAATTAGATAACATGTTCAAAGCCATGGCAACTGGCCAACTAGATAAAAGAGTATTTTCTTAGATACTATACCTGTTTTAATAAACATACCCAGGTTACCTCAAGAACGTTAGTAGCTGGATACCATGTATTAAAGTGCAATATTTAAGATAATTTACTACAGGATAGTACGTGAACCAAATATTGTAAAAATATTTCCACAAAAATTTTAATTTTATGTTTAAAAATTCGCATTTCAAATTAGGCATCTTCTTCTATATGTATGTGAGCAATTCATTCAGGGGTGTGAACATTTTTTAAAGCAAAGGAATAAGGTGACATAGATCAATGATCTATTAGCAAATCAATTGAAATTTACCTTAAATCACAAGTTGCCATCTGACCAGAAAACATCTGCCTCCTACATCACAAATTGCTCACTTATTTCCAGACAAGACACAGGACTGCATCAGGAAGGGCCCTAGCTTAACAGTTTTTCTGAGTTTTGTTTACATGCACTCATCAAGTCCAGCAAATGTTAACAATCTCACAGGTACGAACATTTCACTGATATTTTATGACATTTGTCTTAACATTTTAAAAGTATTCTCATGTTACAATTTTAAAAACTCAGCTTCTGGTATAAGATTTTAATTCCTCCTAATTACACTGGAACATTTTTATATTTTAGTAAATACCCATACTATTGCTTACAGTTTACTTTTCAAAATTTATTGAAAACCTGAACATTATCATCTTCTATACTTTAAATATGCTTAAAGCATAAGAGCAGTTTTAAAATTTTAGTATTCCAGAATGTAGTAACATTAATGTCTACCATCACAAAATAAGCCCTTGGTGCTGGCAGTTCTGAAAGCACATGAATAGATCTGCCTCAACAGGGAAAAAAGTCTCTTAAATTGGGTAAGTCAAAGATTTTTAAATTAAAATATTTTTCTGCATAAAGAAACCCTTGTGGATTTAATACTGGCAATGTCATGCTATGGTCATGTGACCAATATTTTAGCAAAGGAAAAAAAAAAAGCCAAGGTGATTTTATAGTAGCAATAAGTTTCTTTTTTTATTTTAATATACTTTAGGAAACAATATACAAAGCTGAGCTTTCCCACCATTTCCAGATAACAACAGGAAGCTCCAATTACACAAATTTAGCATTTTGTGATGGCTAAGAACAGCAGTCAGCACCAGACTTGAACAGTTAGCTACAACACAAACATCCTTCAAAATGAAATGTCATAACAGCAAGACAGGTAAACCAGGGTTTAACAAATGACAACCACTTGGGAAGTGACTTAATCATTCTTGTTGAATTTCATATTTCATTAAATATCTTTTACACAATTTCGTGTTACTTTGCTTTAAACAAACCTCTCTTAAGGAATTATTTCAATTAAGTATAAATATTCAACAAGAATAGTTCTTTATCATAAAGAATCCCCAGTAGTTCAAATTCTAATATGCACTGACCGAAGGAAAAGAAAAATAACAATTTTTGTTTGTTTTATAACATGTTTATTACAACAGATACAATTCACATCTGACTAGCTTTGTTTCCTCTTTCCCTCCCACAACCATGTTCATTGGGCCACTTTCTTATATTTGAGCAATCAATGTACTTTTAGCACACATGCCCAGCAGTACTTTTTTTAAGTCTATTCTTACAACAGGGTGCAAATGGATTTCAATAATTTATACAAACAAGTGGGTTATGCTCAATCACCGCAATTTTAAGCTACTGTACACAGGAATGAAAAGGTTATAGAAAAGTGCCATAGCAACAGTGCCTTAAGAAAGAGGAGCCTTAAAAAAAAATGGATAAAATCAGATCAAGGATTTCAGAGGGAAATGGAACACATGGGAATTGAAAAACATTTCTCTGCAAAACAAATGGAGAAGCACTGCTCTTGATCAGGTGCAAGTGTGGAAACAGTTGTTTCATGATACTTTGTACATTGCCCATATGGTTCAAAATCGTATCCTCAGACACAGATCGCCTGGCGCTTGCACTGAATTTTTGAAAATGCAAGATTTCTGAATGATAAATTAACCCCCCCGAATTTTTTTATAAAAGCTATTTGCAGACAGGTTTACATGTAAAAGGCTAGGTATTTAGCCACCTCAGCATTGATTAGTTTTGGATGTCTAAGCTCTGTTACACATGGCTTCCCATGGCTTCACTCTACAAAACATATTTACAATGTGAAGAATACATCTACAAGAAATCTACATTTCAAGGGTTTTACAAATCAATCTTGTATCTTTCCCCTGAATTGACTCACAAACCCCATCCCCTTGTCATTTCCTTTGCCCAGCTTAACGGTCCAAAGTCTACTTAAATGCAGCTCAAAAATGTTAAGATTGGGCTAAATAGATTTACAGTTCCTGTACTCAAAACCATGTGCAATTATTCACATCTTCACACCATGAAGGAATTCTGATTTTTTAGTTTTTCGAGTTCCTTGATTTGTTGTCTTAAAAATAGTATCCTGAAAAACAAAAGAAGGTATCAGAACCTGTGTTCACATTAATTTTTTTAAAAGGAAAATCCAAACTTTTAACTACAAAAATACCAAACAGTGAGAACTACTAATAAGACAAAATAATAACCAATTAGAATTAAGACAAAATAAACATTGGATATAAGGTATATATTAAAGTATTAGGATCACAAAAGTGAGAATGTTTCCTGGTTTTCTAACAATTTCTCAACAATTAATCTGAATATAAGAATGATTTTGTTGTTGTTGTTCTCTTTATCATCATAAACACAACACACTGAAAAAGTCTAGATACTAAGCATGAGATAGACCTGTATTGTCTGTTTTCTGGGTCACAATATATCAAGTATAGAATAAACAGGTATAAGGGGCTCATTGTTTTGAAGAAAAATTCTCAATGTAAAAATGTAAGTTCATAAGGATGAAGCCAAGTTAAAGTGAAATTGACATGTACATTTAACACAAAAAATAAAACACAAACTTCATAAATAGAGTTCCATGAACTCTTCTGACCTCTCTCTTCTGTGAAATATGCCACTTATTGCCTGTACCAGTGAATTAGGCATAATCATATACTGGCTCAGTGTTTGTGTACATTGTTCCAGTTAAGTTGCAAGGAAGAGTAGTATACTTTCCTAAAAGTCAAATCATCTATCAAGCAAAAATCAAGTTTTATGTACGTTACAATTACTTTCAGAGCAATCCTAGAGTAAACAAATTCCAGCTGATATTCAAGATGTACCTCCAAATATTTTTTTTAGTATTTGAAAGGTTAGATAAAAACTCACTTTCTAAGGTTACTATATGTAAATCCCAAACTCATATTTACTAAATATTTGTGGTTTCATGACAAGATTAATTCTATCTGTGACCTAGTAGCTTATCTACACAGGATGTGAAACCAGGTTTGTCCTCGACTTTGTAATAAGCATTTAAAAAAGTATCTATACTATTTACAAGGACGCAGATATCCTAACTTGAGTAGAATATCAGATTAAAAATATGAAACAAGAGTTTAGGTGAAAACAATTAAGAAAACAGGTATGTATCATTAAACTTGCTGGATGACTAAATTCTTACTGTAATTTCCAAGAGATCTAATGGTGATGGCAAGGACAATGTATATAGTGCCCTGAAATTAAGTAACCTCAATAGTACAGTGCTACCCTCAATTCAAGAGGACCTTTGTAATAAGCTGCTGTCAACATTTCACTTTTAAGTACTTATTACTATACCTCATAGAGTTGTAAGAAAAAAAGGCTAATGCAGCATTAACCATGGGTTAAGATACCATCTAGAGATGCCACTACCATTCACCAGGAGTATTACTAAATTATGAAAATGCAGTTATAGTGTTATGGGACATGACACAATATATCGAGAACTTTAAATTTCAGTAATGAAATTTATGTCCTCAGTCTCATTTAAGATAGATCTACAATAGTAAGGGACATAAAAATTTATTTCAGCAAAAAACTTACCTTTGCTCTCGCAAAGTTGCTTGAATTTCACATACTCGGACTAAAGATCTTAAATTTTTTAATTCAGTACAAATTTCTGACATGTGAACACTTCCCATGTTATGGGCTTCTTCTCTTAATCTTGATGCCTATAATTACAGAAGTGAAAATCATATAAAAGATGAGTTCCAGTCTCATACAAAAAATAAAACATTATTACATTTCTGAGTAGAACATATACCAAGATTACACAATCCTTTTCCTTAAAATAAACAAAATTCTGGTGAATCAAAGGGGGAAAACGATTCTTTAAAAAAAAAACATCTCTAGTGTTGGAAGATATTTTTCAGATTTCCCCTTCAGGTTTCTTCAGAAAACAGTACTTACAATCTCAGAATAATATAGCACTAGGGTAAAAGGACTCATGATTTGTGGCTAAAAAAAAGATGCTGGGTCAGCCAAAGCAAAGTTGAGGTGTAACACTTGATAAAAGGGCTTAACGGTATTCCTGCATCATGAGACATACAACTATCTCTGTGGACTTATAGAACATCAATGGTCAGTTATCTGATAAAGGGGAGAAGCCAATGGCACTAACTGCAATGTCCTAAGGTCTCTCATCTCAAAACAAAATGGTTTCCTAACTTCTAGCTGTCAGTCTAGTAGGAGAGTCATTAGATTAATAGTACTAACAGGTTTCAAAACTGTCAAGAGTGGCTGGCTGAGGGGGAAAAATACACTGGTTTTGAGTTGCAAAACACTGCATTAACTGAGTGACCTCAGTATCATCTATTTTAGTCCTAAGGGCTTCCTTTGTTAAGATGGAAAAACACATTATCTTCATTGTTTGCAAAGAAGTAGAGAAAAGAAACATAAGCACTTGCACAGAGCTAAATGCTGAATACCTGATAATGGCAGTACTACATTAAAGCACTGCATGTGAAACCACAAGAAGTTATGACATGAATACCCTGTAAGTACATATGAACTATTTTATAAAATGACTATAGTATTATTAGAAATTACTTGAAATATAGCTTGAGTGAATTCAATGGTCCAGATTAGATTTTCTAAAAGAAGAACCAAGTTACATATTTGTTAGCCATCCACAGGTAAACATGTGCAGTGAATCATGTAACGTACCTGCTTCTCTGCATGATCTGCAGGCCACCCTTGAACATGTTTTATGAGATTTTCATTGAAGTGTGCTGCTAGCGTAGGTGTTAATGAACATGTAGGTCGGGCAGATGAATTCTGTGGTACAACTGTTGCATTTGATGCATTACTACTAGAAGTATGATTTGGACCAGGTGATGGACTTCTCTGGCTGCTAGAAAACAAAATTGAATGTGGATTATGTTTAAAAGTTGTTTCTAGGGATCCAGGAGGAAATAGTCTGTCAGTATCTTCTACTGACTTAAAAGATAACCAAATTCCTAAGAAAAATCTGTTATTTTAACACCAAATTAATAGAAATTAAAATCCAAAGTAAATTTTACCAGGTATTCCTTAATTCACTTTTTAGGAACAAAAGAATCCTTTGACACTAATGTCAGAGTCACATTTAAAGTAACAGGGATCTACAAATGTGACAGCACAACCTGTTGACTTTGTACACCACAAACACTATTAACAACGCTTACTAAGAAATGGTCACATTTTTTTCCACATATTTGATTTTACAAAACAATTTAAATATTGATTTGTGCCTAGATACATTTTTTTTGGTATCATTAATATACAGTTACATGAACATAGTGGTTACTAGATTCCCCCCATTATCAAGTCTCTACCACATACCCTATTACAGTCACTGTCCATCAGTGTAATAAGATGCTATAAAATCATTACTTGTCTTCTCTGTGCTATACAGTCTTCCCTGTGCCCCCCACCCCTACATTATATCTGCTAATCATAATGTCCCCTTTTCCCCCTTGTCCCTCCCTTCCCACCCATCCTCCCCAGTCCCTTTCCCTTTGGTAACTGTTAGTCCATTCTTGGTTTCTGTGAGTCTGCAGCTGTTTTGTTCCTTCAGTTTTTCTTTGTTCTTACGCTCCACATATGAGTGAAATAATTTGGTACTTGTCTTTCTCAGCCTGGCTTATTTCACTGAGCATAACACTCTCCAGTTTCATCCATGTTGTTGCAAATGGTAGGATTTGTTTTCTTCTTATGGTTAAATAATATTCCATCGTGTGTATAAGTACCACTTCTTTATCCATTCATCTACGGATGGACACGTAGGTTGCTTCCATTTCTTGGCTTTGTAAACAGTGCTGCAATAAACACAGGGGTGCATATGTTTTTTTCAAAATGGGGTGCTGTATTCTTAGGGTAAATTCCTAGGAGTGGAATTCCTGGGTCAAATAGTATTTCTATTTTTAGTTTTTTGAAGAACCTCCGTACTGCTTTCCACAATGGTTGAACTAACTTCCATTCCCACCAGCAGTGTAGGAAGGAGGGTTCCCTTTCTCCACATCCTTGCCAACATTTGTTGTTGTTTGTCTTTTGGATGTTGACCATCTTAACTGGTGCAGGGCGGTATCTCAGTGTGGTTTTAATTTGCATTTCTCTGATGATTAGCGATGTGGAGCATCTTTTCATGTGCCTGTTGGCCATCTAAATTTCTTCTTTGGAGAAGTGTTTGTTGAGATCCTCTGCCCATTTTTTAATTGGGTTATTTGCTTTTTGTGTGTTGAGGTGCATGAGCTCTTTGTATATTTTGGATGTCAACCCTTTATTGGATCTGTCATTTATGAATATATTCTCCCATACTGTAGGATGCCTTTTTGTTCTAGTGATGGTGTCCTTTGCTGGACAGAAGCTTTTTAGTTTGATATAGTCCAACTTGTTCATTTTTGCTTTTGTTTCCCTTGCCCAGGGAGATATGTTCATGAAGACGTTGCTCATGTTTATATTCGAGAGTTTTGCCTATATTTTCTTCTAAGAGTTTTATGGTTTCATGACATACATTCAGGTATTTGATCCATTTCAAATTTACTTTTGTGTATGGAGTTAGACAGTAATCCAGTTTCATTCTCTTACATGTAGCAGTTTTGCCAATACCAGCTGTTGAAGAGGCTGTCATTTCCCCACTGTATGTCCATGGCTCCTTTACCGTATATTAATTGACCATATATGCTTGAGTTAGTATCTGAACTATCTATTCTGTTCCACTGGTCCAGACATCCACTGGGTCTGTTCTTGTGTCAGTAACAAATTGTCGTTATAGTAGAGCTTGAAGTTGGGAAGCAAGATGCCCCCTGCTTTATTCTTCCTTCTCAGGATTGCTTTGGCTATTTGGGGCCTTTGGGGGTTCCATATGAATTTTAGAACTATTTGTTCCAGTTCGTTGAAGAATGCTATATTTTGATAGGGACTGCATCGAATCTGCAGTTTAGCCAGGATGGCCATTTTAACTACTTTAATTCTTCCTACCCAAGAGCATGGGATGAATTTCCATTTATTAGTATCCTATTTAATTTCTCTTAAGAGTGTCTTATAGTTTTCAGGGTATAGGTCTTTCACTTCCTCGGTTAGGTTATTCCTAGGTATTTACTTCTTTTTGATGCGGTTGTGAATGGAACTGTTTTCCTGATTTCTCTTTCTGCTAGTTCATCATTAATGTATAAGAATGCAACAGATTTCTGTGTACTAATTTTCTATCCTTTAACTTTGCTGAATTCAGATATTAGTTCTATTAGTTTTGGAGTGGAGTCTTTAGGGTTTTTTATGTACGATATCTTGTCATCTGCAAACAGTGACCGTTTGACTTCTTCCTTACCAATCTGGATGCCTTTTATTTCTTTGTGTTGTCTGATTGCTGTGGTGAGGACCTCCAGTACCACACTGAATAGAAGCAGGGAGAGTGGGCATCCCTGTCTTTTTCCCGACCTTAGAGGAAAAGCTTTCAGTTTCTCACTGTTAAGTATAATGTTGGCTGTGGGTTTGTCATATATGGTCTTTATTATGTTGAGGTACTTGCCCTCTATACTCATGTTGCTGAGAGTTTTTATCATGAATGGATGTTGAATTCTGTCAAATGCTTTTTCAGCATCTACGGAAATGATCATGGAAAATTTTTGTCCTTCTTTTTGTTGATGTGGTGGATGATGTTGATGGATTTTCGAATGTTGTACCATCCTTGCATCCCTGGGATGAATCCCACTTGATCATGGTGTATGATCCTCTTCATGTATTTTTTAATTTGGTTTGCTAGTATTTTGTTGAGTATTTTTGCATCTATGTTCATCAGGGTTATTGGTCTGTAGTTTTCTTTTTCTGTGGTGTCTCTGCCTGTTTTTGGTATTAGAGTGATGCTGGCTTCATAGAATGAGTTTGGAAGTATTCCCTCCTTATCTATCTTTTGGAAAACTTTAAGGAGAATGGGTATTATGTCTTCTCTAAATGTCTGATAAAATTCAGTGGTGAATTCATCTTTTCTGGGGGTTTTGTTTTTGGGTAGTTTTTTGATTACTGATTCAATTTCATTGCTGATAATTGGTCTGTTTAGAGATTCTGTTTCTTCCTTGGTCAGTCTTGGAAGGTTGTATTTTTGTAGAAAGTTATCCATTTCTTCTAGGTTATCCAGTTTGTTAGCATATAGGTTTTCATAACATTCTCTAATAACTCTTTGTATTTCTGTGGTGTCCATCATGATTTTTCCTTTCTCATTTCCAATTCTCCTTATGTATGCAGATTCTCTTTTTTTCTTAATAAGTCTGGCTAGGGGTTTATCTATTTTGTTTATTTTCTCAAAAAACCAGCTTGTGGTTTCATTAATTTTTTCTATAGTTTTGTTCTTCTCAATTTTATTTATTTCTTCTCTAATCTTTATTAGCTCCCTCCTTCTTCTGACTTTGGGCTTCATTTGTTCTTCTTTTTCCAGTTTCAATAATTGTGACTTTAGACTATTCATTTGGGATTGTTCTTCCTTCTTTAAACAGGCCTGGATTGCTACATACCTCCCTCTTAGAACTGCCTTTGCTGCGTCCCAGAGAAGTTGGGGCATTGTGCTGTTGTTTTCATTTGTCTCCATATATTGCTTGATCTCTGTTTTAATTTGGTCATTGATCCATTGATTATTTAGGAGCATGTTGTTAAGCCTCCATGTGTTTGTGAGCCTTTTTGTTTTCTTTGTACAATTTATTTCTAGTTTTATACTCTTGTGAGCTGAGAAGCTGGTTGGTACAATTTCAATCTTTTAATTTACTGAGGCTCTTTTTGTGGCCTAGTATGTGGTCTGTTTTGGAAAATGTTCTGTGTGAACCTGAGAAGAATGTGTATCTTGCTGCTTTTGAGTGTAGAGTTCTGTAGATGTCTGTTAGGTTCATCTGTTCTAATGTGTTGTTCAATGCCTCTGTGTCCCTACTCATTTTCTGTCTGGTTGATCTGTCCTTTGGAGTAGTGTGTTGAAGTCTCCTAGAATGAATGCATTACATTCTATTTCCCCTTTTATTTCTGTTAGTATTTGTTTCACATATATAGATGCTCCTGTGTTGGGTGCGTAGATATTTATAATGGTTATATCCTCTTGTTGGATTGACCCCTATCATTATCTAATGTCCTTCTTTGTCTCTTGTGACTTTCTTTGTTTTGAAGTCTATTTTGTCTGATACTAGTACTGCAACACCTGCTTTTTTCTCCTAATATTAGTTGCATGAAATATCTTTTTCCATCCCTTCACATTTAGTCTGTGTTTGAGTTTAAGGTGAGACTCTTTTAGGCAGCATATAGTTGGATCTTGTTTTTTTATCCATTCAGTGACTCTATGTCTTTTGATTGGTACATTCAGACCATTTATATTTAGGGTGATTATCGATAGGTATGTACTTATTGGCAAGAAATGGTCACATTTTTACAGTTGTAGATAGAGGCACACCTGAATATGTATCCTAAGTACATATAGATAAGGACGGGAAGAAATGTATCACTGGACTTTTAACATCAGAACAAAACGTTTCATCAGAGCGTGATAACATGAAGCAAAATATAGACATTTTATTGGATAACAATTATGAGTTCAGCGGCAAGGACCACTAAAACATTAACACTCTGAGGCTGGTTATCTTCTTTTAAAACTGTACAGCTTGGACTAGGATTTGGGGATATGGTGGTAAAAAACAAAAATTTAATCACCCAAGTTGATTTCCTACCTGCTTCACCAAACTTGGCTCTGAACGAATTTCAGTTATTTCCAAAAACTAAATCTCCCAGAGGATGAAGAGTTTTCATCACTGAGGATACTTAAAATAATACTGCAGCCTCTAAAAACAATTTAGAAGCATTTCCCAAAAATGTTCTGATCAATGGCAACATTGCTGGAGTAAGTGGACAGCTTCCCAAGGTGATTATTTTGAAAGGACAACTCTCATTTGGTGTACAAGTTCTAAAATGCTCATTTAGAAAATAAAAACAACAATTGAATTATTTTGCCACCCTACAGCAAGAAATAAAAATAGGAAAACCAATCAAGTAAAAATAATTTAAAGCTGTACTTGTTAATTAACAAAGAGAAGTGACAACACAATACAGCCCTGACAAGCAATTCATAGTCAGAGCTGAAGCTAACAGGAAAGCCTGACACACCAGTTGGGAAATATTGGCCTACGTTTTAGACATAAAGAATTTTGGCTTCATCAGTACACTCAAATCTAAAAATGAGGTGGTTAAAAATGATATTATTTACAACAAAGAAAAGTATTATGAAATCATGTGCCCTCTTTGTACAAGTATCACATACTGTTACTCTCATTATAGTCCACTAAGTGAAATTCTAAACAGCCACTTTCTTCAAAGTAACTGGGCCTCACTACTGAGACAACAATCTACTTGTAGATTAGATGAACCTCTGTAAATTTTTATAATACATAATACTAAGTTAGGCTATCACGGGTTCTTCCAAGGTCAAATTTATATCATACATATATAATGCTTGAACAATGCAGCATGCAGTATTAAAGAAAAAATAATGTTGTTTCAATACACATCAACTTACTTTGAGCGCTGAAGACTTCGAGGAGAGACAGGTTCATGACCTTGTTGTTTGTCAGCAGTTACAGGCTGCTGTGTGGCTGACTGTGAAACTGGTCCTTGCTTAACTACTGGAGTACTAACCTGAAATGTCAAACTCTAGTGAGACAGGCTTCTATCACATGGGCAAATAGCATGGGAACAAGATAAAAGTGTAAGTTCCATCAATCCAACTTCCCTACTATTTCTATTCCTCAGTAATTTTTAACAATAGTTGCCCTAGTTTTGTTTCGTAAGATTAATACTAGTAATACGTATTTCACTGTGTAAATTATTGTCATTTAGGCCCCAAATACCTACACCCCTCCAAATCTAGTTAATAATCTTAAGCACTGTAAAATCTACAAATTTTAAAAAGTGGAATCAAATAAGTTTCCTTCCCAAAAGCCATGTAGTCATAGAGAGTCTAGTTTTAAGACCTAGCTCTAATTTCTTTATAAAATGGCCCAGGGCATAAAAATTATTTTCTTAGTTCATGAGCATTACAAAACCAGTTCTCCTGATTTTGAGCCCAGTTTTCTTCCCAATACACTGCAATACTTCTTCTGATGTATTGTTACTTATATATCAATAAAAATAAATATTATCACATCATACAAAAAAAGCTGCTCAAATTTCAACCACATATGCAAAGAATGTATAGAATGTCCTATTAGAGATTGACCTATGGCCCAAACAAAATTCAACTTGAGTCATCTTCAAAGAGATGTTACTCCCTAGAGGTAGACTAAGAGGTCCATGATTACCAGTGGGGAGACACAAACACTATTCACATTCAGATGCCACAGAGAAAAGACAAGCGGTTTTAAATGTTAAGTCCCAAATTAAGGTACAAAGGCAGACAGAGCCAAGTGTGATTAAGTCACATCCTCCAGCAGCAGTTTTATTTTCTTTTGTTTTTTGTGATTAATATTCTCCTCAACAAATCTGGTTAGCCTGGCTACTTCTGAATAAAAAGAACACATTTTTTTTAATGAACATTTTTAATAAGATCTACATAATATTGAAAATCCACTTTTTAAAAAAACTTGAAAAAGTTTCTGAATGCAAAAAACTGAGAGCCATCTGCTTAAGAGATCTGAAATGCTAATTTTATAACTGACTGCAAAACTTAACACTCCACTTATTTAACTTTTAGTCATCAATTGGTACTCTTTAGGATACCACTCTGAAGATGTTTTAGACTCTAAGAATAAGGTCTCTTGTTGAAACTCACAATCCTTCTCCTATCAAAATACAGGCAAACAAGGAGTCACATAACGAACAATTTTAACTCAGAATTTTAAAGATCAGTCTAGACTGACTCTAAAACATGCATAGATAAATGGCTTACCTAAGGAAGCGATGAACCAGTAAGACCTAAAAGCTGGCCTACCATCAACTTCAAGCTATGTTTTAATGCATTTTTATTTTCAGTCTTTTCCTTATGACTTTCTTTGAAATAAAGCATTCTTTGGCCAGAAGTTTGAAACAGTCCAGTGTTTTACAACAAGTAAAATGAATTTCCTCCTACATTCACCATTAAAAAAATAAATCACTACTTGTGTAAGGCTGCTCTCAGTTGCTCCATGTTTTATTGGTGGTAGGCTACAAAGCAAAGAATGAGTATAGCTAGTATTTTGCTTTTGAGTTTGTGGGCAAGACTCAAATGATGTGGTACAAAATCTGAGCACAGCATTGTTAAGGTTCTGTTTACAGCCCAGTAAGAATAGACGAGCAATTTTCTAACTGCTCTGAGGAACCATCCATGAAAGATATTGCTTGAACAAACACAGGCAGTGAAACTTAAAGGGAGTTCTGTATTCACAAAACCTAGGTCTCAAATCTGACTCCATTACAAAGACTAGATTTAAACAAAGGTTTAATTTTCTTATCTATTAAATGAGGCTAACAGCAGTCGATTCTTAGGATGTGAAAGTTAAATATAATAACATACAAAGCTCTGAGCACAGAAACTAACTCATTTCTGAAATAAAAGTATGGAGGAAAACTCACTGGAAAACATGTTCTCTCATATCTTCTAGACTCTGAAAATTCTACAAATATTAAGACTCAATAGACCCTTCTTTACTCCATTCTCCACGTCACAAATCCCAAAACCAAGAAAGAAGAGTCAGTGCACAGGAAGTAGCACGGATGCAATTCCTTCCTCAACTGCTCAAGTAACTGAAAGATTCTAGCCTGAATCTCTTCTCACTCACCTGTCACTCACTCTACCACTACTCCATTTTCAAAGAGGACTTGTTCTACAGTATAGACTAAAACATTATTAAACTTATTATCCCAAAAGTATGCAGTTTTCCCCCAAATTTCCCTCAAAAGAGACATACCTTTGGCTGTGAGGAAACAGGAGGAGTACTGATCAAAGGTTTGATAGGGACTGTGTTAGTCTGAGGTGTGCTTATTCTTGGAGACACATACGATCTTGGGGATGATGCATCGGAAGTTAAAGACATCGGAGACTGATTAGATGGTGGGGCTGTGAAAGAGTAAAGCACTTAATTTCAAAGAAACCAAAAACCCCTGTAATATATGTAGGGCAGATCTCTGCATCTCTCCGCACGTCCTTTACCACAGAGAGAGAACATGTAACTGAAAAAGTCAGAATCTGAGATACTCACTGGGAACACAAAGCTAAATGAGCTTGTGTGTCAGAGATAAGCACACCCAGTAGACATCCCTACAACCCTTTCTTGGGTTGGATCAAGTAGGTAAGCCCAAACCTATTCTCACATGGAAGGCATCCTTGCCGTCCTTTCTTCTTTCTTATTCTACATTTAGGCCTGGTTATCCCCCTCAGTCTCTTGTCTCCTAAAGCTATTCAGGGGATTATTAAAAGTTTCTTCACTATGATACTTCAGTTTTAGACCAGATTTTCTTGCTTCATTTACCAGCTTTCTGAATTGGGGCTGGAGGACAAGTCAAAGTGACCCTTTCATTTTTCCCTTTTGTTCCTTTGTGTATCTCTCCACTGATAGCTTCATGGAGAAGCTGGATAGCTAATTCAAGGCAGGACTTGAGCACTTCTTTCTGTATCCTCTAATCAAAAACCATCTAACACCAACCTGAACCAAACTTCAACTGTTAAAAAATATATATATTCACAAAGACTTTGTGGAAAAAAAAAAAAGATTTCACAAAGACTAAAGATATATCACAGTTTACATTCAGCTTTGGAGTAAACTATTTCAGTAAGTTAAAATTTGAATTAAATATGTATTACAGATTTGGTGGCAATACTGCAAGATAAATGTCAAAGCTTGCTTCATCTAAAAAGGTAAAAAAAAAAATGCTACTGTATACTAGTCTTAAAAAAAAAATCAAACAAAATAATTATTAAGGCTAATCTCCTCAAAGACTAAAAAAAATCTATTCTTTCCCCTCCCCCAAATCAAGACAAAATTCTAGAAATATTTAAGAATATGAATACCTTGTGTAGAGAGCTGAGCAGCTTGAGAAATCAGAGAAGTTATGTTGAAAGCAGATGGTCCAGCAGTAAGAAACTTATGAATTATAGACTGCAATGAGGCTTGTGTCACAGCTGCTGTAAGAACTAAAAATATATTATGTCTTAAATTCAAATAAAAACAGAGGCATATGTGGCATTAGTAACAACTTGAAAACTCAAAAAGAACCCAGAAAAAAATGGAGCACTTGAAACTAGGACTGTCAAAATTAAGTCTAGAAGATGGAAATAATAAAATGGATCTAGAGATGTAAATGATCTGAGGCAGAGGGAAAGGAATTTAATAGTTCTATAACAAAGGAAAACAAGAGTTTCCTTTACACTAAATTTTAGGTGTTCAGATAAAACTCTGAGAAATTTACAAAATAGTAAACAGTGTTCACTGAAACTGTCTGATTATACCAGGAACTATCCCTATGTAGGTACAGTACTTACTACATGGTATTAACTGAATAAATGGTAGCTAGCTCATGCGACTGCTTTATTAGACAAGCTGACCACTAAAACCCTACATTAACGCCCACTCCAATTATCTTTTAAAAATGGATATGAAAAAGCTGGGTACTTAGGAATACCATGTATTTTTGAAGCATAAGATCTTTTATTATTGACATTCTCTTAGCATGCTATCCTTTCTTTGAACTGTTTAAAAGCCCTACTTTGCCTAGTAAGACACTTTTATGTACCAAACAAGGGAATAGCATGGTTGTCTTAAAAATCAAAACACAGAAAAGTATATTAATGACCAATTAGCCTAAGAAAGCTCCACTTTTTGGATAAAAAACTTAACCACTTGACACTACTATTTAATAATACATAATAATGAAAATGTACACAAATAGAAATTGATTACTCTTAACAGAAAATTTTGTAATGCTCTTGGGATTTAATATTTGAATCTGAATGGCTTATAAATTAAACATTTTACTCAGACTTCTTTAAAGTGGCTAAATACTTTAGTAGCACACTCAACAACAAAGTTGGAATTAACAATGCAAATCAACTAGGAAATAGAGCAAAATGTTATTCAGAAACTTTTTTCAAGTATTTTAAGGGAACTACCCAAATTTCTATTCACTAATTAGCATATTTTAGATATTCCAAATAATAACTTACCCATATATATGAGGTTTTTCAAACTATGCTAGAAATTAAAAGTGCTTTTATATTAATTTTAGCAAATGCTGTCTTTACTTTAAAAAAATATATCATATACACTAAGCAGATAGAACAGCTTATCTCTAGTAGCTACCAGGTACATAGCCAAGTTCTTGAAAAATAAACAGAAAAATCCAAATTACAGTACCAAGGGTCTTACACTACAGGGGATATAAATTTCAAAGAATGAAGTTCAAATGAGAACTTCAAAATGAAAAAAAAAAATTCATAAATTGGTATTATACTAATCATAGTTTGCACAGTGCAAATTAATTTTTAAAAATTGTTACAATGAGGGAGGGAGGAGGGGATTAAGAGACATTATAATCAGCACTCACAATATAGCAATATAGGTAGGTCACGGGGAAGGCAGTACAGCACGAAGACAAATAATGACTCTACAGCATCTTACTATGCTGACAGACAGTGGCTGCAATGGCTGGGGTGAGGACTTGCTAATGTAACTGAATGTTGAAACCACAACACTGCTCACATGAAACCTTCATAAAATTGTGTATCAATGATACCTTAACTGAAAAAAAAAAAAAGTGTTACAATGAAAACTTACCTTCATTTATTTTGGATATGTCCACATTAGAATTGTTAAGTTGCAGTGTGGCTTGCAAAGCAGGAAGCAACTGTCTAAGAAGATTTGGGTCCTGAAGTAATGGAGGTATTGGTGACTGTGGAACAGGAGAAACAGGGACTGCTGAAGCAGATGTTGGAGGTGCGGATGTGGGATTCAGTCCAGAGGCAGAAGATGTGGAAGGAGTTGTGCAAGAATGTGACACAGATTTGTCTCCTGATGTTGATTCTAAATAAAAAAGAGATAAGGCTGAAAAAAACTACTGGAATAGAGGAAAATGGAGTGAACAAATAAGCAACTTCCATGTGCCAGGCATCTAACCCACTATTATTTAATATTACAAGGTAGAAAGAAAACAGAAGGGAACACAATAAATGTATTACTGACTAGAGTAATGAAGCAGGCATTTTTACATTCCAATTTCATAGGTGTGAAAATTGAACAAAATAGATTATGTAATTTGCTTTAAATCACAAAACTTGGGATAGCAGTGATTCAACCATACCTATGTCTGATTCCCTAAGTATGATGCTGTTTACTGTTAATGCTGCCTGAAGCACAATTATGTGTCAACTATACACTCAAACAGAGCTTCTATTAGAATAAAGGGACCATATTCTGTAGAACTTAATTATTTGTCTTCATAAAATAACAAGGTTATTTTATGGCCACAATAACAACCTACCTAAATGACAACAGCTTAAATACAAATCTCCATAGGCACCATGAAGCACCCCCAGTATGGGCTAAGGATGTGATGAATGAGAGAAGATGCCTACTCTAACCTTTTATACTAGACATTGAGTTTCAGAATTACATACTTCCATTTTGTAATTAAATAAATAAGGCAATGACTATTACTACCTGTAACACTTAAAAATTATTAGCATGGGATTTTCGGGGATTAAAGATGGTGGCGTGAGAATTGAGACACAGACCTCCTCCTAAAACCACATATAATACAAAAATACAATTAACACAACTAATCCTGAAAGAGCAACAGGAAAGAAGGCTCCGACAGCCTGCACATACCTTGAGAAAAGAACAGACCTCACTCAACAGGGTAACGTACAAAGGCCATGACCCAGCAGGACCCAAGCCCTTCTCCCACCCCAGCTCAACTGTGGGAGGAAGAGAAACAGAGCGGGAAGAGAGTAGATGCCTGGGACTGCTGAACACCTAGCCCTGGAGATGTGCTATGGGAGAACAAACCCACATTGCATGGTGCTCTGATGATTAGTGGGGATGGAAAGCTAAGACGCAGAATACCTGGAGAGACTGAGATTCCAGCTGCTTGTGGAAAATAGGGATCCATATCTGGCTGATCTGAGTGGGCAGTCTGAGAGACTTCCTAAAAGCGAGAGGGGAGCTAAAGAGGCAAGGATTGCACAAAGCTTACTGCTCAGGAGAAAGGACAGGTAGACAAAATTTCCAGGTGCACTCTGTCCAGCAGGTTGGGAACTTCCACAATCTTCAGGCGCTTCAACCCCGTGGCTGGCTATGCAGCTCCAAGGCCCTCCACCGTAATACACAGCCTGCTGCGTCTTCCTCCCGGCCAGCCCGCACCTGTCTTGCAAACTGGCAAACCCTGCCCTGGCATCAGGCAAGACAGAGGGAAGCCCCGCCTACAGCAGCTATAAACACAAAGCACAGAGGCTTACACCTGTGTGTTCAGCCACTGCTTCAGGCAGTGGAGAATGGCATAGCAGCGGGGAAGCAAGAAACAGCTCTTTCCTCCTGGCAGACACCAGCACACATCCCTGCAACTCCCAACATTGCTGCAGGGGTTGAGGAGCTAGAGAGAGTAGAGCTTCTGGGCACTAGAGGGCGCCACATACAAATATGAAACGTCAAAGGAACCTGGTTCAAAGCAAAACCTCAACATCACCAGAAAAAGGGTCGAGTGAGACTGAACTAATAAATCTTCCTGAAAGAGATTTCAAAATAAAAATCATAAACATGCTCCTGGAGGTACAGAAAAATATTCAAGAACTCAGGGACAAATTTAGGATGGAGATCCAATCGTTGAGAAACATAATGGAGGGTAATAAAAGCAGATTAGATATGGTGAAGGAGACGACAAAATGAAACAGAAACTAGAGAAGAGGAATACAAAGAAGCTAAGGCACAGAGAGAAAAAAGGATCTCTAAGAATGAAAGAATACTGAGAGATCTGTGTGACCAATCCAAATGGAACAATATTCACATTATAGGGGTACCAGAAGAAGAGAAAAAGGGATAGAAAGTGTCTCTGAGGAAGTAATTGCTGAAAACTTCCCCAATCTGGGGAAGGAGATAGTCTCTCAGGCCATGGAAGAGCACAGATCTCCCAAGACAAGGGACCCAAGGAGGACAACACTAAGACATATAATAATTAAAGTGACAAAGCTCAAGAATAAGGAAAGACTATTAAAGCAGTCAGAGAGAGAAAAAAGATCACATACAAAGTAAAATAAAATCCATTAGGCTATCATCAGACTTCTCAGCAGAAACCTTACAGGCCAGAAGGGAGTGGCATGACATAATGCAATGAAGCAGAAGGGCCCTGAACCAAGAATACTCTATCTGGCAAGACTATCATTTAAATCTGAAGGAGGGATTAAACAATTTCCAGATAAGCAAAAGCTGAGAAAATTTAGCTCCCAAAACCAGCTCTACAGCATATTTTGGAGGGACTACTATAAATGGAAGTGTTCCTAAGGTTAAATAGCTGTCACCAGAGGTAATAAAAAGGGATAGACAAAGAGTACAGAATATGATACTTAATATATAAAGAATGGAGAAGGAAGAAAAGAAGGGGGAAAAAAAAGAACCTTTAGATTGTGTTTGTAATAGCATACTGAGTGAGTTAACTCTTAGATAGTAAGGAAATTACCTTTGAACCTTTGGTTACCATGAATCTAAAGCCTGCAATGGCAATAAGTACATACCTACTGATAATCACCCTAAATCTAAATGATGTGAATGCACCAATCAAAAGACTGAATGGATAATGATGAACAGTCTAAATCCCAAATGAACAGTCTAAACTCACTATTACCAAAACTAGAAAAAGAAGAACAAATGAGGCCTGAAGTCTATAGAAGGAGGGACATAATAAAGATCAGAGCAGAAGTAAATAAAATCAAGAAGAATAAAAGAAAAAAATGAATGAAAGGAGCTGGTTCTTTGAGAAAACAAAATAGATAAACCCCTAAACCAGACTTATCAAGAAAAAAAGAGAGTCTACACACAAACAGAAACAGAAATGAGAAAGGAAAAATCATTACTGACACCACAGAAATACAAAGAATTATGAGAATACTATGAAAAATTATATGCTAACAAACTGGATAGAAGAAATGGACAACTTTCTACAAAAATACAACCTTCCAAGATTGACCCAGGAAGAAACAGAAAATATGAATACACCAATTACCAGCAAGAGATTGAATTGGTAATCAAAAAACTACCTAAGAACAAAACCCCTGGGACAGATAGTTTGACTGCTGAATTTTATCAAACATTTAGTGAAGACCTAATACCCATCCTCCTTAAAGTTCTCCAGAGTAGAAGAGGGAATACTTCCAAACTCATTCTATGAAGCCAGCATCACTCTAATACCAAAACCAAGCAAAAACACCACAAAAAAAAGAAAATTACAGACCAATATCCCGGATGAACATAGATGCAAAAATACACAACAAAATATTAACAAACCGAATTCAAAAATACATCAAAAAGATCATCCATTAGGATCAAGAAGAATTTATTCCAGGGATGCAAGGATGGTACAGCACTCGAAAATTCATCAACATCATCCACCACATCAACAAAAAAGGACAAAAACGCCATGATCATCTCTGTAGATGCTGAAAAAGCATTCGACAGAATTCAACATCCATTCATGATAAAAACTCTCAACAAAATGGGTATAGAGAGCAAGTACCTCACCATAATAAAGGCCATATATGACAAACCCACAGCCAACATTATACTTAACAGTGAGAGGCTGAAAGCTTTTCCTCTAAGATCAGGAACAAGACAAGGATGCCCACTCTCCCCACTTCTATTCAGCATAGTTCTGGAGGTCCTAGCCATGGCAATCAGACAACACAAAGAAATAAAGAGGCATCCAGATTGGCAAGAAAGAAGTTTAAACTGTCCCTGTTTGCATATGACATGATACTGTACATAAAAAACCCTAAAGAATCCACTCCAAAACTAGATCTAATATCTGAATTCAGCAAAGTTGCAGGATACAAAATTAATACACAGAAATCTGTTGCATTCCTATATACTAACGATGACCTAGCAGAAAGAGAAATCAGGCAAACAATTCCATTCACAACTGCATCAAAAAAAGAAAATACCTAGGAATAAACCTAACCAAGGAAGTGAAAGACCTATACTCTGAAAACTACAAGACACTCATGAGAGAAATTAAATAAGATACCAATAAATGTGAACACATCCCATGCTCATGGATAGGAAGAATTAATATTGTCAAAATGGCCATCCTGCTTAAAGCAATCTACAGATTCAATGCAATCCCTATCAAAACACCAATAGCATTCTTCAACGAACTAGGGAAAATAGTTCTAAAATTCATATGGAACCACAAAAGACCCCTAAGAGCCAAAGCAATCCTGAGAAGGAAGAACAAAGCTGAGGGATTATGCTCCCTGACTGCAAGCTCTACTACAAAGCCACAGTAACCAAGACAATTTGGTACTGGCACAAGAACATAACCATAGACCAATGGAACAGACTAGAGATCCCAGATATAAACCCAAGCATATATGGTCGATTAATACATGATAAAGGAACCATGGACATACAATGGCGAAATGACAGCCTCTTTAACAGCTGGTGCTGGCAAAACTGGACAGCTACATGCAAGAGAATGAAACTGGATTATTGTTTAACCCCATACACAAAAGTATACTCGAAATGGATCAAAGACCTGAATGTAAGTCATGAAACCATAAAACTCTTAGAAGACAACATAGGCAAAAATCTCCTGAATATAAACATGAGCAACTACTTCCTAACACATCTCCTTGAGGAAGGGAAACAAAAGCAAAAATGAACACATGGGACTACATCAAATCAAAAAGCTGCTGTACGGCAAAGGACACCATCAACAGAACATAAAGGCATCCTACAGTATGGGAGAATGTATTTGTAAATGACATACCCACAACGGGTTAACATCCAACATATATAAAGAACTCACACGCTTCAACACCCAAAAAGCAAATAACCCAATTAAAAAATGGGCGGAAGATATGAAGAGGCAATTCTCCAAAGAAGAAATTCAGATGGCCAACAAGCACATGAAAAAATGCTCCACATCACTAATTATTAGGGAATGCAAATAAAAACCACAATGAGGTATCACCTCATACCAGTTAGGATGGCCAGTATTGATAAGACTAAGAACAACAAACGCTGACAAGGATGTGAAGAAAGAGGAACCCTCCTACACTGCTAGTGGGAATGTAACTAGTTCAACAATTGTGGAAAGCAATATGGAGGTTCCTCAAAAAACTAAAAATAGAAATACCATTTGACCCAGGAATTCCACTCTTAGGAATTTACCCAAAGAAAACAAGTTGTCAAATTCAAGAAGACATATGCACCCCTATGTTTATCACAGCACTATTTACAATAGCCACGATATGGAAGCAACCTAAATGTCCATCAGTAGATGAATGGATAAAGAGGTGGTACATAAACACAATGGAATATTATTCAGCCATAAGAAAGAAACAAATCCTACCATTTGCAGTAACATGGATGAAGCTGGAGGATATTATGCTCAATGAAATAAGCCAGGCGGAGAAGGACAAGTACCAAATGATTTCTCTCATTTGTGGAGTATAACAACAAAGCAAAAGTGAAGGAACAAAACAGCAGACTCACAGACTCCAAGAAGGGACTAGTGGTTACCAAAGGGGAGGGGTGGGGGAGAGGGAAGGGAGGGGAGGTGGGGAGGGAGGGAGAAGGGGATTGAGGGGTATTATGACTGGCCCACATGATGTTACAAGGATTATGGAGAAGACAATGTAACACAGAGAATGCAAATAGTGACTCTGTGGCATCTTACTATACTGTTGGGCACTGACTGCAATAGGGTATGGGGGAGGACACGATAACCCGGGTGAATGTAATAACCACATTGTTTTTTCATGTGAAACCTTCAGTAAGAGTGTATATCAGTAATACCTTAATAAAAAAAATTATTAGCATGGAATAGCAACCCCACAAAACCCTACAGTCCGTATTTAAAAATAAGCAAAAATGTATAAAACATACATGGAAAATTATTATTTGAAAGCTGTCATTACAAATTATATACATATGGATCCAATGCAATTGCAATCAAAACTCCAATAGCATTTTTGGTAGTCTTTGATAAGCTGATTTTACAACCTACCTGAAATAGAGGTAAGGGCTAGTAATAGCCATAAATTTCTGAAGAAAAAGAACACAGCTAGTGATGTGCCTTCTCAGACATAAAAACGTTAACATTTAAAACAAAACAAATTTAAGGTAGATTAAATTTCTGTATATATATATATATATTTAAGTTCTTAGAACTAGTAGAGCAGACAGAGGAAGACATCATTAATACCCAGATGCAGAAAATTACAAAAAAGCAAAATATTTACATCCAAATAATTGGTAACCACACTATAGAAAAATGAACACAAGGGCATGAAATGAGAAGACATTTCATAGAAGAAAACTAAATGGCTTAAAAAACACAAAAGGTGGTCCACTTCACTGATAATCAGGAAAATTCAAATTAAAAGCAACAAGATAGCCTTGTACATTTACCAGATTGACAAAAATTAAAAAATCTAACATCAAATTTGTTTGCAAGGAGCAAAGGGTACACAAGATTTCCATGGAGACTCAACTGTTACAATCACAATGGAAAATAATTTGGCATTATATTAGAAAAATTGCAGACACACATACTTCATGATCCAGTAATTCCCTTATGTATTTAGCCTTAGACACTCTGATGTACATAAATCAGTAGAAACATTCAGCAATTTTTGTAACAATATTGTTTTATTTTAGCACAAAATTAGAAACAAGCCAAAGGTCCACCAACAGAAAAATGAGTTTACAAACTGGTATTTTCACACCATGGAATTTCACTAATACAGTGAGTTCAATGGAGGAAAAGGAGAATTAGAAACAGAAGCCCTGTAAGTAAAAACACTGAAATGAACTATTCAAGATGTTTATGCATATTCTCTTGCAATATTGGCCTAAGTACTAAATAGAAGATTTGCTAAAGCAACTTTTAAAATTTCCCTTATATATATGCAGTTGTTGAAGATTTTCAAGCTCATATATAACTGAATTAAGACTGCTATTATGATATATAGAAGTTTCAGAACACTGCATATGAATATTACCTAACTATAAATCTTCATTTCCACTTTTCTGAACCAAACATTCATTCATTAATCTTCATGGTCCCACTGAAGCTGAGAATTCCTACCAAACTTATTGAAAAGACTTCTTTATCAGCTTTTACAACACTATTGCAATAGTATAATGAGCTAGCTCTCTAAATGAAATCGCTCTCTAAAATATGGACCTCAGAGCTGCTTAGCTACATTTTAAGGATGTGTTAACTGATCATGATCAACTCATAAGGCCTAAGAAAATTTATTTGGTAAGGTACACATTTCAAAGGAGAGTCAGTAAGTCTAAGCATATTGCCTATCACATTTAGCTTTGCTGTAGAAAATTTGAACGAAGATTTTCCTTATAAAAACCTACTTGTCAGTCACTACATTTTATGAGGCAATTATATTATAGACTCTAAGTAAGTTTTTTCCAGATCACATCTCTTAAAGTTCATCTTAAGGAATATATAGCTTAGGGGCATCGTGATTATTGATTAAAATGAAACAAGTTCTATATTTTTCCTTCCTGCACAAACAATTAAATTAGCATTTATATCCCTCTGAAATGAGCCTTACTAATTTTTACAGTGGTTTTCTTCTGCTTTTAATGACAGGAGTTGGAGAAGGTATGAGTTGTTTTCAATTTTTTTCTGGTACTGCTAAAATCTATCCAGATTTGAAAAATTAACACAGGCTTGAAAAATCTTCAGCATTGCCTTTATTCAAGAAAACACTCCAAAACACAAAACTAATACATATCACTGTGAAGAAATAAAGTGTAAAAAGAAATCCTAAACATCCTTAACTTTGAGTTTTAGTAAGTTTGTTTACCCCAAGGATAGGTTTCTTTGCCAATATTATGAAAGAAGGCTGATGAGTAAGTAGTATGTACACTAGCTGACACTACTTAATATTTACGGAACCCTTGAACAAGTGACATCTCCAAAGGCCAGAATTTTTCTATTAAAAGGTTTGATTTTGAATATTAGTTTTTAACAGTATGCTTATCAGAATCACCTATAAAGTTTTAAAAAAATACAAATTATCCAGGCTCCCCACTCCAGATCTAATGAACCTGGGAAGGCCCAAGCATATATTGAACTTGTAAGACTCTGGATTCTGGTACCCCTTGCTGATTATGAAAAAATTAAAATTAGAGAACTTCCAAGGTTCCTTTTAACTTTAAAAACAAGGAAACAAAACTAAAACAACAAAAAAGCATAGCACAAACATGGAGAACCGAGGTCTTCAGCATACGATTTTCACACTATTTTGTAAACTGAGATATAACCTTCTTAAAGAGTGAATCTCAGTGATACCGAAAAAAAAATCAAGACATAACTGACATCAGTGCCAGGAGGACCACATGACTTGGTACTTCTATATACCGTGAAATGAGCACATCAAGTCTAAGTTAACATCCATCACCACAGTTACAGAACTTTTCTTTATGATGAGTACCCTTAAAATTTACTCTCAGCAACTTTCAAATATGCAACACAGCATTAGCTATAGTTAGTTATTCTGTACATTACATTCCCAGGATTTATTTTATAACTGCAAGTTTGTACCTTTTGCCCCCTTCACCCATTTTACGCACCCTCACCCCTGCCCACCTTTGACAACCACCAATCTGTTCTCTATGAACTTGGGGTTACTTTTTAGATTCCATGAGTATTTTCATACTGTTTTAAAAAGAAGTTATACTCAACCCCTTCCTCTCCCTGAAAGATACATCCATGCAAATGCCCTTCCAAAGCATGTTATACATTTTTTAAATTATCTGCCTTAATCTATGTGTATAATTAAGAATAACTGATTGAATACTTAATGTAAACGTAAATGCTACCCTGAAAGTCAACCTTAGTTTTATCTCTAAAGTATAAAAGGAAAAGTGTTGGCTGGGTGCCCCTCATCTATGTTCAGAGTGCCCTAACACATTTATTATCTATTACCCAATTTCTTTCATTACAAAACTTACTCTCTCCCCCTTCTGTTAGAACACAAACTCCTTCGGGACAGCAATTCTGTTGTATTTACCTCTGAAGTTCTGGTACTAAATGTAAATGTCTCTTGGCACCAAGATGGCATCAACATGCATTTGTTGATGGATGTCTGACTCTTCAATAAAGGCCCAGGTGCACATAGATGGGCTCTCTCTCTAACCCTAGGTTCAAAACTTATGATAATGGGGAGGAAAGCTTAAGGTCTCTAAACTGACAAAGCAGACAATTAACAGCTCACTTAATGCTGTTTTCATAAAGCTGAGTAATGCTATATAGTCTTAGAGGCAAGTTTAATTTCCTTAGATTTATTTTAAACAATCTTATAATCAACTATTTTTTTAAACAAAGGACACAAAACTATTCAAAACAAGTAAATAGTGTGTTTTGTCTATACAAACATTTTATTTTTATTTTAATTAACATTTCTCTTTGTCTGAAACCTTTAATCAAAAGTCTGATCGGATGCAAGCCTAGTAGTATACTTAAACATTTTTATTCAAATTTGTATCAAACTTAACAAAAAATCGGCATCTTTGAAAATAGTTAGCCAGAGACAAAGGAAGAATATATGCTAACAGAATAAATGTAGTGTTTTGAATTGCACAGCAGTTTCAATAGGCTCTTCTGCTTTTTAAGTATATGGGTACTCTTGTCTCATTCCTTAAATGCAAACTTTCCCAAACATTCAAGAAACCCAGGTTACTTTAAGCGTTTTTTTCAGTCTTTGGTAATGGATGATACCTAGTTTTAGCTCTAGCATTTTTTATTTTCTGTGTGTAACGATGATCTTTTAAAAGCTACTTAGCAAACTCTTCCTAAGGTGTTTTAAACTTAATGGAACGAAGTCACTTTCCCACCTGCTCTATCAAAGACTTGTAGATCTCTTTAATAGGAGCCATCAAATAAAAATGCTGCCCTTTGATTTTACTAGGGTTCCCCCTTCACCAAGTCCCCCCCACCAACCCCATTACAGTCATTATCTGTGTAGTAAGATGTTGTAGAATCACTACTTGTCTTCTCTGTGTTGCACAGCCCTCCCCATTCCTCCCCCCACATTATACATGCTAATCATAATACCCCCTTTCTCCTTCCCCACCCTTATCCCTCCCTTTCCACCCATCCTCCCCAGTCCCTTTCCCTTTGGTAACTGTTAGTCCATTCTTGGGTTCTGTGATTCTGCTGCTGTTTTGTTCCTTCAGTTTTTCTTTGTTCTTATACTCAACATATGAGTGAAATCATTAGGTATTTGTCTTTCTCTGCTTGGCTTATTTCACTGAGCATAATACCCTCTAGCTCCATCCATGTTGTTGAAAATGGTAGGATTTGTTTCCTTCTTATGGCTGAATAATATTCCATTGTGTCTATGTACCACTTCTTCTTTATCCATTCATCTACTGATGGACACTTAGGTTGCTTCCATTTCTTGGCTACTGTAAATAGTGCTGCGATAAACATAGGGGTGCATCTGTCTTTTTCAAACTGGGCTGCTGCATCCTTAGGGTAAATTCCTAGAAGTGGAAATCCTGGGTCAAATGGTATATCTATTTTGAGCATTTTGAGGAACCTCCATACTGCTTTCCACAAAGGTTGAACTAACTTACATTCCCACCAGCAGTGTATGAGGGTTCCCCTTTCTCCACAGCCTCACCAACATTTGTTGTTGTCTTTTGGATGATAGCCATCCTTACTGGTGTGAGGTGATATCTCATTGTGGTTTTAATTTGCATTTTTCTGATAACTAGCAATGTGGAGCATCTTTTCATGTGTCTGTTGGCCATGTGAATTTATTCTTTGGAGAACTTTCTGCTCATCTCCTCTGACCATTTTTTAATTGGATTAACTGTTTTTTTTTTTTGTTCTTGAGGTGTGTGAGCTCTCTATATATTTTGGATGTCAAGCCTTTATCGGATCTGTCATTTATGAATATATTCTCCCATACTGTAGGATACCTTTTGGTTCTATTGATGATGTCTTTTGCTGTACAGAAGCTTTTCAGCTTGATGTAGTCCCACTTGTTCATTTTTGCTTTTGTTTCCCTTGCCCGGGGAGATATATTCATGAAGAAGTTGCTCATGTTTATGTCCAAGAGATTTTTGCCTCTGTTTTTTTCTAAGAGTTTTATGGTTTCATGACTTACATTCAGGTCTTCGATCCATCTTGAATTTACTCTTGTGTATGGGGTTAGACAGTGATCCAGTTTCATTCTCTGACATGTAGCTGTCCAGTTTTGCCAGTACCATCTTTTGAAGAGACTGTCATTTCCCCATTGTATGCCCACGGCTCCTTTATCATATATTAATTGACCATATATGTTTGGGTTAATGTCTGGAGTCTCTATTCTGTTCCACCACTCTGCAGCTCTGTTCATGTGCTAGTACCAAACTGTCTTGATTACTGTGCCTTTGTAGTAGAGCTTGAAGTTGGGGAGTGAGATCTCCCCCACTTTATTCTTCCTTCTCAGGATTGCTTTGGCTATTCGGGGTCTTTGGTGTTTCCATGAATTTTTGAACTATTTGTTCCAGTTCATTGAAGAATGTTGTTGGTAATTTGCAGTAATTAATGGACTGCATCAAATCTGTATATTGCTTTGGGCATGATGGCCATTTTGACGATGTTAATTCTTCCTAGCCCAGAGCATGGGATGAGTTTCCACTTGTTAGTGTCCTCTTTAATTTCTCGTTAGAGTGCCTTATAGTTTTCAGGGTATAGGTCTTTCACTTCTTTGGTTAGGTTTACTCCTAGGTATTTTATTCTTTTTGATGCAATTGCAAATGGAATTGTTTTCCTGATTCCTCTATTGGTTCATTGTTAGTGTATAGGAAAGCCTCAGATTTCTGTGTATTAATTTTGTATCCTGCAACTTTGCTGTATTCCGATATCAGTTCTAGTAGTTTTGGAGTGGAGTCTTTAGGGTTTTTTATGTACAATATCATGTCATCTGCAAACAGTGACAGTTTTAACTTCTTTACCAATCCGGATTCCTTGTATTTCTTTGTTTTGTCTAATTGCCATGGCTAGGACCTCCAGGACTATATTGAATAACAGTGGGGAGAGTGGGCATCCGTCTTGTTCCCGATCTTAGAGGAAAAGCTTTCAGTTTCTCACTGTACAGTATGATGTTAACTGTGGGTTTATCATATATGGCCTTTATTATGTTGAGTTACTTGCCCTCTATGCCCATTTTGCTTAGAGTTTTTATCGTGAATGGATGTTGAATTTTTTTGAATGCTTTTTCAGCATCTATGGAGATGATCATGTGGTTTTTGTCCTTCTTTTTGTTGATGTGGTGATGTTGATGGATATGTACTTATTGCCATTGTAGGCTTTAGATTCCTGGTTACCAAAGGTTCAAGGTCATCTTCTTTAGTATCTTACTGTCTAACTTAACTCACTTATTGAGCTGTTATAAACACTGTCTGGTGATTCTTTATTTCTCTCCCTTCTTATTCCTCCTCCTCCATTCTTTATATGTTGGTTGTTTTATTCTGTGCTCTTTTTGTGTTTCCTTTAACTGCTTTTGTGGGTAGTTGATATTATTTTTTGCCTTTAGTTAGTATTTGGTTGGTCTGCTTTGTTTCCTGTGATTTTATTTTCTCTGGTGACATCTATTTAATCTTAGGAGTGCTCCCATCTAGAGCAATCCCTCTAAAATACCCTGTTGAGGTGGTTTGGGGGAGGCAAATTCCATCAATGTTTGCTTGTCTGGGAATTGTTTAATCCCTCCTTTATATTTAAATGATAATCGTGCTGGATACAGTATTCTTGGTTCAAAGCCCTTCTGTTTCATTGCATTAAATATATCATGCCATTCTCTTCTGGCCTGTAAGGTTTCTGTTGAGAAGTCTGATGATAGCCTGATGGGTTTTCCTTTGTAGGTGACCTTTTTCCTCTCTCTAGCTGCCTTTAAAACTCTGTCCTTGTCCTTGATCTTTGCCATTTTATTATGTTTCTTGGTGTTGTCCTCCTTGGGTCCCTTCTCTTGGGAGTTCTGTGTACTTCCGTGATCTGAGCAATTATTTCCTCCCCCAGTTTGGGGAAGTTTTCAGCCATTATTTCTTCAAAGACACTTTCTATCCCTTTTTCTCTCTTCTTCTTCTGGTACCCCTATAATGCAGATATTGTTTCTTTTGGATTGGTCGCACAGTTCTCTTAATATTGTTTCATTCCTTGAGAGCCTTTTATCTCTCTCTGCATCAGCCTCTATGCGTTACTGTTCTCTGGTTTCTATTCCATCAATGGCCTCTTGCATCTTATCCATTCTGCTTATAAATCCTTCCAGAGATTGTTTCATTTCTGTAATTTCCCTCTGGACGTTATCCCTTAGCTCTTGTGTATTTCTCTGCAGCTCCGTCAGCATGGTTATGACCTTTATTTTGAATTCTTTTTCAGGAAGACTGGTTAGGTCTATCTCCTTCTCAGGGGTTGAGTCTGTGATTTTGGTCTGTATCAAATTCTTTTGCCTTTCCATGGTGATAGAGGTAGTTGTCCGGGGCTGGCACTGTGTGTCGGCTGGGAGAACGTCCCTTCTTGCTGGTTTGTAGCCTTCCTCTCCTGGGAGAACAGCAACCTCTAGAGGCTTGTGCTGGGCAGCTGTGCACAGAAGGGGCCTCTGATTCTTGCCTGGCCACTGTGGAGTTAAGCTCTGCAGATGCTGTGGAGTTAAGCTGCACAGTTGCTATGGGCGTGGCCGGCCTTGGTCTGTTCCTCCAATATGGTGGAGCCGCATCAGAGACAGGCGGGAGGCTGTTTATCACCATGAGGGGCCTCTGAGCTGCGCTGCTGCCCAGTGGGTTAGGGTGCCCGGTGTTCCCTGGGATTCCCAACTCCTGGGCTAAGTGTCCCAGGACGCTTCCATCAAGCTGTGAGGTCCCAGTCCCTTTAAGACTTTCAAAAAGCATTCGCTTTTCTTTGTCCCAGGGGTGCCGGCTGCGGGGACCCACTCACAGGTCTTACTGTCCTGTTTCCCTAGTATCCAGCACACCATGCACTGTATGTCTGTGCTCTGGTGCAGATGGCTAGGGGTGGCTATTTAGCAGTCCTGGGCTCCCTCACCCTCTCCCTCCCCGCTCCAACTCCTATCTTCCCCACTGGGAGCTGGGGTGAGGGGTGTTTGGGTCCCGCCGGGCCAGGGCTTGTATGTTACCCCCTTTGCGAGGCGCTGGGTTCTCGCAGGTGTGGATGTAGTCTGGCTGTTGTCCTGTGTCTTCAGGTCTCTCTTAGGAATAGTTGTATTTGTTGTATTTTCAAAAATATATATGGCTTTGGGAGGAGATTTCCACTGTTCTACTCAAGCCGCCATATTGGCTCCGCCCCTGCTACCCTTTGATTTTCATTTAAATTTTGTATATGATTTGATGAAATCTTTCCTTTTATGCTTGTAATCATGAATTATTCACTTGTATTTCCAACTATTACCAGTAGGGGGAGTAGTCTACCAAAGACTAGATTTCACACAGAAATCTGTTACTAAAACCTAACTTTTCAGGGTTTATAGTATCACTCATCTAATTATAAGCACCCATTCAAAATATCCAAGAAAGCATAAACCAAATACAAAATTTATTTTTGACCTACATTTTTCTGATAATTATGCCAAATACACTTTCTTTCTTTCTTGTATTTCTACTCCTTCATTTCCTATGTTCTGACAATTGCTATAATAATACTGAACAGGACACATGAACAAAGCTCAAACTACTAATGCAATAAGCATAGCCTGCTAGTTCTATTTCTGTTTCATGGGAAAGTACAACATGGACAAGTGATAAAGGAAATAAAGTGTACTAGTAGGAAAAAACAAGGTAGCTATGTGACATCATCTGTGGTTTTTGTTCTTTTTTTCAATTTTTAAATTAATGAGTATTTTTAATTATGTTCTGTCCAGAACTTTTTCTATGCATTTAGAACTGTAAATATGGTGTTGATGTTTTAATTACAATATTTTATTTCTTAACTGCTTTTTTATTACTGAAAGTCTTTATACTAATACACACAAGCATAGGATAACCATGTTTAAAACATTTAACAGATTTCACTAAAGTGATCTCTGCAATATCCAACTTAAAAGACACTCCCCACTGGGTGAAAAATTTCATTTTAATCTTAATTTCCAATATGCTTTGGTTATCTTCCTCTTCAATGTTTTTATGCTGGCAAAATACATTCAAGATTTGCTATTTTAACCATTTCTAGGTTTACAATTCAGTGGCATTAAATGCATTTACATTGTGTGCAACACTACTATCTATTTTCACGTTTTCTCATCTCTGCAAACAGAAACTCTCTACTCAAATAATAGCTTCCCATCACTCCAGTCCTTAGTAACCACTATTCTACTTTCCATCTTTATGAATGTGCCCATTCTAGGTACCTCATATTAAGTGGAATCATACAATGTTCATCCTTTTCTTTTTTGATCATTACACTTGGCATAAGGCTTTAAGGTTTATGTGTGCTGCGGCATGTATCAATGTTTCATTCCTTTCCATAATACTAAATGTATATATAATAGATTGTTTATCTTCTACCTGCTGTACACTTGCATTGTTTCCACCTTTTAGCTATTGTGAGTAATGCTATCAATGTTGGCATGTAAGTACCCATTTGATTCCCTTGCTTTCAGTTCTTCTGGTTATAAACCTAAGTGTGGAATTGCTGGATCCCATGGTAATTCTGTTTCACTTTCTGAGAACTGTCAAGCTGTATTCTACAGCAGCTGCATCACTTTACATTCCATCCGGCAATGCACAAGAGTTCCAATTTCTCCACATCCTAAAATCATTTGTAATTTCCATTGTTTGTTTTTCTAATAGTCATGTAATGGGAATAAAGTGGTATTTTATTGTGGTTTTTAAATTTGCTTTCCCTGATGACTAATGATGTTGAGCACCTCTTCATGTGTTTACTGGCCATTAGAATACCTTCTTTAGAGAAGTAGCTATTTAAATCCTTTGCCCATTTTGAACTGGGTTGTTTCATTCTGTTGTTGAGTTATAGGACTTCCTATATTCAAAATATTAATCCCTTGCCAAATACATGATTTACAAACATTTCGTCCCATTCTGTGTGCTGTCTTTTCACTCTATAGTGTCCTGTGATGCAGAAGTTTTAAATCTGATGAGGTCTAATTTATCGATTTTTTCTTTCTCTACCTGTGCTTTTGATGTCATATCCAAGAAAACACTACACCAAATCCAACTTCAGTGAAGATTTTCCCGTTTTCTCTAACGGAATTGTATAGTATTATTAGCTCCTAATTTTAGGTTTCTGACCCATTTTTTAGTTAATTTTTTAACTGTTTTAAGGTGGCAATTAAAAATTATTCTGTAATTGCCTGTTCACATCCTTTGCTTATTTTCCTATTTTTTTTTCACATTGCTTTAATGAGTTCTTAATGTACTGTTATATACATTGCAAATATTTTCTCCCAATTTGGTATTTGTCTTTCAACCTTAGTTTACTCTATCTCTGTCACAGAGAAGTTTTTTAATTAAATGCCTTATGTGGTCAAATCTATCAACTTTTTCTTCCCCTAAAGGCCTTCCCTATGCCTCAAATTATAAACAATATTTTCTAATATTCTTTCATCACAGGTATTTTCCCTGCCCCATTTTTCCAAACACCGTATATTAAGTTGATTAAATGTAATTCCAAACTTATTGACTGAAATAGACTAAATTCCTCAACTAATGTATTCAGTTATTCAAAAAATATTTGAGTTAACTTTATGGCCAATCTCCCCTAATTTTTTTTCATGAATAACTTAGTAACCCTAAAAACTGTTTGAAAACAAAGTAATGGGGTGCTGAATGTGGCATACAACAGCAAGCTAATGACTTTTATGTTATCTATAAATGGGCTCCTGTCTTAACACATACTCACAAGTTTTCAGGTTCATTCAATTTTCACCCAGTCAACAGATAACCATCAAAACACAAAAGGGAAGTTTATTCCAAGTGCCTAACTCACACCTCATATTAAAGAATGACTAATCTCCCCTCCCTAATGGGATTAAGACCTATGGAAGCAGCACTTGACTGACAGAGTATTTAGACATGCTAATCTTCTGAGAGCTAAAACTGAGGTCACTGAATAGGTCTGCTTCTGTGTCTACTTTGCTTACTTTTCAAACTTATCTACACTAATATAACTTAAATCTAAATTACCAAACAGGGAACTTGTTAGTTAAGGTCATTAAACTCTTCTGACTCTGGCACTCACGTGGCTATTGCAAAGAACAAGGAATCACATTTTTCCATTTTCCATTCACCTATCTTATCATTTCACATATCTGGAGGGGTAGAGTTAAGGCCAATTTGGATGGTCAAGTGGGTGCCAACTGACAAAGATCAGTTTGACTTTCTTACAGCACATCAGAGTTTCTCTACTACCTTGTTTTACAGTTGTCAAATAAAGTAATCTTGCCAATAGATGACCAAATATTACCCCAACAAACAGATCTAGATCTAAAAGGAGGTACCCTGACCTCCTTGTTTCACCTTACCTAACATCAGGATTACCCTCTGCAAAACCAAAGCACTTCAGGGCTTCTCCACATTTCTGTCTCGCCAGCACGCACAGACTTTTATTTTATCTTAGGTTCTTTTTCTCAAAAGGCACACTGGCATTAAACAGATCTAAATCTATTGCTGGTATCCTTCAATCAGATGCACAACACATATTAACATTCTTCTTTTCCTCCAAATACATTTTTAAAACCATGACCAATGCAAGCGCTTCCCAACTCTCAATGCACTTCCTACTCTACTCTGTTTTTTATTCATCTACAACAGTATTTACAGACTGCCTATTACTTGTCAATAACTAGGGATAGTGCAGTGGTTAAGACAAAGATCCTGCCCTTGTATTATTTATTTAATACAGCATCCTACAACTGACATTCTTAGATACAGCTTAGCTACACTTTCAGCACTTAAGACCAAGAAACTGATCTTACTTGTAAACCTCTTAATAAAATTATTTGATAAGAAAAATCCAAACAAGGAAATCATGTTGATGAGAAGAATCAATAGGAAGCTTAAATGAAATGGTTATCTCCACTGAGAAAAATATATATTTCAAATTAATGGATGTTTCACAATTTAAGACAAACTGGAAGACAACTAGGAAAGACCCAAATTGTTACGTTATGTATTTAAGGAAATACTGTCTTCAAATGCAAGAAGTGTTTGGAAATACTGTCCAATTTTCCCTACATAAATAGGCAATTCCAGGGTTATTTTATATAAATTTTTATACAAGCTTTGTGATTAGCAAACATACTTTGTAGGATTTAAACCTGAATCTTTGATTTGTCAAGACATTTTGACTTAGTAGAGTCTGGATTAATATAGCTTTGTTGTGTCTTTCAATACCTACAGTTTTATGGCAAGAACATGAATTTTAGAGAAGCCTATTCTGCACCTTGTCTTTACCCTGTGGCAGTGTTCAGGCTCTTCTTACCTAAGGGACAATGCTTTCCCACACAGTGATATTTAAGGAATAAACTAAAATGTAAATAAAAGACTTAGCACCAAACTTGGTACACAGTTAATTTTTTATGTTAAATTTGCCCAGAATGGTGCTTAAAACATGGAGAGAGAGTATAGAAGGTGAACAAAGTACAATGCAATAAAGCATAACACCTAATCTTAAAGAGGATAATTGTAGGGACTAAAATTATAATGGGTTATGAGCTGTGACAGGCAAATACAAAAGTACAAAGTGTCTGGGAAATATAGACTGGGAAAGGTTAAATGACACTGAGAACATACTGAAATCAGAGCTGGCTCTTAAAGAAAGAGTACTTGAGTTCAACAGGATGGGAATGGAGGAAAGAACATGTCCTTTTCAGCAAAGGCTTACAACATGAAAGAGCATAACATGCTCTAAGAAATATACAAGTTTGTAACAGATGAATTTTAGGGAATGTAAGAAGTGAAATGGTGGAGATGAAACTAGTTTAAGAGAAGACACACTACAATGAGACTATCAAGTACTCTCTATAATCTTACTAAGTATGGACTTTATCCTTTGTGTAATGGCAAATGATTCAAAAATTTTAAGCAAGGATACAATCTAATCTGATTTTTATAATGACGCCACCATAAGCAGATAGATGGAAGGCAGCAGAGCAGTAATCAGGCTATTTTGAGAGACAGACCTGAGTTTCAGTAATGGCAGTAGCAATAACAAGATAAAAGATATACATAAATAAGACATAACAGGAAGAACTTATGAACTGTCAATGGTGGATAAGTGTATAAGAATGTTGAAGAGCAAGGAACAGCTGGGGATACTTACTGAGAATGTAAGAATAAACTGTGAGAAAAGGGAAGAATTTGGGACACATTGTATCTGAGGAGATATAGCGAATACCAATGCTTACTTACAGAAGGGAAGCAGATACATGTATCAATTACAAATGAAGGTTTGAGAACCATATATATATAGACAAGGTAGTCACAAGATTGCTGCCAGGCAGATAAGGACAGGTTGAGCAAGAAAACAAAACAAAACGCATAGTAAAAGATGGAATGATACTGATACATAAGGAACAAGAAGAGAATAGAACTAGGAATTGAAGCATTAGTATCCCAGAAGCCTGGGAAAGAAAAAATTTCAAAAGGAGGTAAAAGACAAAAAGTATTAAATGAACAATAGTTGAAATGAAAGACTCATAAGGCCACAGGATCTTATCTGACAAGGTTTTTAAAGTAAGTTTTTCTGTGACTAATTTATCAAAATAAAATTATAACAACTGAAAATCATAACATCATTTAGAAAGTACTAACTACATTAACAATTACTGCATTCATTCCAATCTCCAAGAACTATCTTTATAAATTTAACTGTGCAACAGGGCAAATATGACTTGTACGTATGAATTTTGGTCCAAACCATCTTTGTGAAATTGATATTTGGAACAACCTACTTAATGTATTATGTACTACTGTATGGTAAATGCATGTGGTTTAGTAATATGTTAACAACTGCTACATCTGAAATGCAAATAATGTGCATAAAGAGGAGGAAACCAGAAGCAAAAGAAATCCATGTGAACCCTTTGTCAACAAATTAAATCAATGTGCAATCATTAATCAGACAATAAATAGATTAAAAGCTTAAAGACTCATCAGGCCCATAAATTACCTTCTCAACCCAGAGGACTTTTAAAAGTTCTTCAACATTTACTGATGCTAACCTGCTAATTAGTCTACCCATGATTATTTATTTATTTACTACCTTTTAGTTTCCTTAGTTCCCTAAAACACATGATGAAGTGTAAGTTTAGGATTGTGATGGTCTATGCAAATATATTTATCACTCTTCTTCTGTTATGTTGCTACCGCCCAAGTGGCTTTTGCCACCATTTTTTTTTTAACTTTTTTGAACGTGGTATGGATATCAGCACAGAGTCGGATAAACACAATTTGGGTTGCAAAATTTTAACTTCTACTCTTGAGACTTAAGTTCTAATTCAGAATTAAGACTCTTTATCTTGTGGTCCATGACTCAGTTTTTTAATTCACAAATCGAAACCAATAGTTGCATGTTATACAGAAGTAACAATCTTAAAATGTCTCTAGTCATAGTAAATTTTAATAAGAAATTGAGATAATTTCTAAACTGAACCATCAGAACAATTATCATAAAAACCAAAGGTTACACAAATACGAAGGGATAGCCATTTGGCTTTGATATGTTATCTAAACCATTACTAACTGTTCTAAATAAAGCATTTGACTTCAAAGTGTCAAAGGCAAAAAACAGTTCTGAGGCTTCATAATTGAAAGTTTAAAAAGCTAAATATGGCTAACTCTAGACCTAAACCTATGCAGTAACATTCTAGAAGACTTTGAGAATTTATGAGTCTTATTTAAGCTAACAGAAATAATGAAATATACTCAGAAACTACAGTTCAACGTGCAGCATCTAGTAATAACGGCATACCTTTTCTTTCTGTTTTCTGTGCAGGGACAGAAGATGTGGGTGTAGGCAGTTTTGATAAAGTAGATGCTCCATTAGCATCAAATGATTTCTTTGGCTGGTGATCAGACTGTAGCGTAAATGGACTAGAAGGAAGAGTGCTTGGGGTAGCAGTTGGATGAACCACTGGTTTGATGGGGTGCTGTACTGGCGTAGAACTACTGTGAGTCTCTGCTCTTGGCAGTCTGTAGTCTCTGTCATTGTGTCTGCTTGTTTGAGACAAAATATTCTGTGGGAGCAAACTACTGGCATCACTGGAATGCTTGTCTTCCACTTTAGTTCACAGTTCGAAAAAAGAGATGTTGGAATGATGGAAGGGGGAAGAAAAAAGATTACGTTAGAATCCTGTCTTTAACATCAGCTAATTTTTCAACATACTTGTAAACTTATGTTCTTATAAAACTGCAAGCCCAGTTAGTGTCTGCAGTTTTACCACTAGCATATAAATATCCAAAACTGGAAAAAAAAATTTAGCTCGACTCTTAGGCACTAATCTAATCTGATTAGTTACTAATTACTCAAATTTCAAATGGGCTACTAGTTTTGAGGGATTCTTTAGAACCACACCATAGTTCAAACAAAACAAAACCGAAAGAAATATATTAAGTTACATATAACACTTCAATCAAATGAAAAAATTTTTTAATTTTTTTTTAAAAAGTAAATGGTCCATTCTTTTAAAATACAGATCACAGATTCTAATAACTGACTGAATTATCCACAGTGGTTCAGCTACAAAGGAATATTAGCTTTATTAGACTGATTTTTCTTAACACTAAGAAGTGAATGAGTGGACTCTAGTTTGTTATGTACTAGGCCTTTTATGACCTCATTTTGGGACTGTTGAATTTATGATGAGCTGTGCATTCAATAAGTAAATTACAATCATATTTTTAATAAAGTTAATAAATACCAGACTTAGTTTTAAAATCAAGTTATAGATAATACTATCTGACAATGGAATTCCTATACTTGCAGCAGTCAGAAAAATCCACTTGCTATTATTACCAGTTGTATTAAAAACAGATCCTCTTCCAATTTAAAGCCACGAAAATATTTTGAACTCAGAAGTACTTCTGCTTCCACAAGAGCACGAAAGAAGGAAAATTTCAACAATCATGGTAGTAAAATTCAATTTATCAAAAAATATCTAGCCTAAATCATAGTAGTTAAGTCTAATTGTTAAGAATTAAACCAACTTCCATCAGAAAACCATCTTAAGATTCAAGCACGTGATATGTAATGATAATATTACCAAAGGATGCCCTCCCTGTTGAATACTGGGTTGTTTTTTCCAATTCAGGGTTCCTCCAAGTCTAGAGACCAAGACAGCATAAGGAAGGAAGTATGCTTAACTATTTATAGGTTTGCAAGTTGCCAGTACACAACTCCCACGTGTCACACCAAAACAAAAGGTACTGGGTACTGCCCACAAACTTCAATCCAATCAAAATACAAAATCTTTTGACTTAATGACATAATTGAAATTAGGTGTTATAGATTACACCGTACGAGCAAAATGAACAAATAGACTGAGCTAACGCAGTAAAACACAAACATGTGTTGCATGTTATTAATTCATCAGTAAACTACCAACTTGCATGCACATAAAACTTAAAATTTTTTATTCTAGAGTTTCTAAAAGACTACTACTATAACACAATCCTTTAGGGACAGATATAATAGTAGTTAGCACCATGCCCAATTCCCACCAATCCTGTCACTTGATTACCAGGAACATTTATTTCCTTGGCCAAGAAAATTCCCTTTCAGTTCTCTATGAATGGAGTCAAAATGTGTCAAATAAATGTATTCAAATGAAAATTAAAGATGATACATCTAACATCTGTAAGCTTTGGGGGAAAAAAGGTACTAGCATTACAGAAATTGAAGAAGCTGTTCTATTACTCATAACTCTAGAGAAAACACAGTTAAAGCATTGACTCTTTCTGCACACACCCCCACCCCAACACAGACATTTTGCAAAGGTCTGGAGACATTTTTGGTTGCCATAACTAGGGAGGGGGTGTGTGCAACTGGCATCCAGTATGTAGAGGCCAGGTATGGTGCTCTACATCCTACAAAACAGGTCAGCATCCTCTAATAAATAATTACCTGACCCAAAATACTATAGTGTTACTGTTGAGAAACTCCAAGTTCAAGTTTCTCTAACCATAGAGCAATCACTCTACAAGGCACAGATTAAAGATGAATAAGATAGTCTAGCTGCAATAATACCAAAATTTTATTCATACCATTTTCAGTGTCAAGTTGTGGATAACATTTGCTACCTTGCAAAGGAAAAATCCCTGAAATCTATTTTCTACCTAATTTACCTCTTTACATATAAAATCCTCCCAATCCCCACAATACAAATTTATTGAAAATTCCAAATTTCAACACTTTATACATTACCCTACATGAACACAGGTGTACTGTAATAAGGGAAAACTCTACCAACATGTTTTTGATAGACAAAGTTAAACACTGAAATGGCTTAGTGACTTTATTACTACCACACCAAGTACAGCTCAGTTGACCAATTTAAGAAAAAATAAAAAGGCCCTTTCTTTACTTTTTTTACTTTACTTAAAAACTCAGAAAGTGTGATAACATGATTATATTTCAACACAAACACAGACTCATTGAATCATTTGCACTTCTAGGTATTTAGCTAAGAAAGTAATCATGCAAGTAATCAGACAGGAATCACATTATTTATTGCAGCAGAAAAAGATTAAAAAACCACCCAAGTATCCATGGATATAGTATATAAACGAGTGTATATCCAAAATATGGAACACCATGCAGTCAATATAATGTAGAATTATAAACTGACACAAAAACATATCCTTAAAATATTGCTGAACAAAGGAAAGTTTAAAAAACATATAACCCCATTTTTGGTATAAAATACCTATATATGTAATTTTATATACATTTGTATGCACATAGAAAATAAATTCCCTAAATATTCTTTAGTCATAGGATTAAAACATTTTTCCTATAATTTTTTACTTTTGAAATTAAGGGAAAAAAACCTATTTCATTTTTTAAAGAGAAAGGTGTACATAAACAATTTAAAAACCCAGCTCTAATTTTATTTCCTTAAAGATAGTTTATTAAAAAGATAGAAATAGGTATTTTTACTTCCATCAGTATTTCTATCCGATCTCTTAATTATCCTTTTCATTTACCCTATCTTAAGGGAGGACAAGTGACTTCAACAGTAGGTAATTCTTTTCAGAATTAAGTAGACCTACTACACTGGTCTTTTTTTTTTCTCTGGGAACCATGAGCCAGTAAGTGGAAAGGCCTGGCCCAACAACTTAAAAAAAAAAAAAAAAAAAAAGCTGTTGTTTCTATACCCATTCGCCACTTCTCCTTGGTATCCCTGGGTACTCCCCCCCTTGCAGTTTGTTCAGGAGGCTCACAAGCTGGGTGCTTTTATTTTTTTAACCTAGAGAGGAAAACCTTTATCTTATTTTAATTGTTTGCCAGAAGTCACACTTACCTAAGATAGTAAGTGAAATGGGACCCAGAACCCAAGTCTTCTGTCTCAAAATACAATTCTTAATTTCCTAGCCTCAGTACTTTAAATCACTTTGCTTTCTAAGAATTAAGGACATTTAATATAAAGAATTAAATGTTCCAAGGAATACATCTTAAACTTTCAGTGCTGTAGAACTATGTTACTGTTTCATCTTAAACAATTTTCCCCATTAAAAAAAAGAACATCCTCTTCTAAAAAAAAATAAAACCCTTACTTTTTGAGTTACTGGAGGAAGAGTCAAACACTTAAGTCTTAAGAATTTCGAGAACACATGCCTTCTTAAAATTCTGCTCAATATTCTAAAATTTGATAAAGAGCCAAAGAATTCTGTGTGGCATTAACCTTTTATTCTGGGCAAGGCAGAAATAGAATACCAGTAGTAAAAGCTTGAAATTCAAATTTAATTATTTGAATTAAAAAACAAATATTCATTACCTATGTTAATGTAGCCTCAAAAGAATATTAAGGTATGCCCACATACAGAGATGTTACAAAGATCTATGATCATGGTGAAATCAGTTTCCAAATATAAACAAGTTTCTCACTGATAAACACAAAACATCAATAGGCACTTTAATGTCACTATCTGTGTGAGGCTATTATTCAATTATTAGATTGAAACACTCAGTGACTTTTAGAATGGATTTCAGTGCTATCCAGCTTAACAGGACACAATTCAAGATTTTAAAAACCTGAAAAACAAAAAACTCCTGTTTTAAAAAGGAATCAATCCACAACATAAATTTTTTTTTCATCAACTCTACTATATGATAGCCATCCTGGGTAGTGAGGAATACAAACATGTACTATTCCACTCTGCAGCCCTTTCCCTTTGCAGGAAATAAAATGATGGAGGTTAGGGGGACAAATCCAACATAGAAGAAACCCTGTATGTTTCTATTTATTTTAGTTTACATATGCAAATAGCTATGCATACTTATAAAGTAAATGAGCTGTAAGAATGAAATCAAACATTATTTCAAAGAAAAAACTTAATACTTACTTCCACTGGCAAACCCACTAGTGGCTGTTGCTTGCATCACCTCCCTTCTGTAATCCCTATCTTTTGGGAAGCTATTAATTGCCATCTTGTTTGCTTCTTTTTGTCTCTGTTCTCTAAATAAAAAATATAGATAGGCCCATAAAAATTACAAAGTCCAATGAGTCTATGTAACACTTCTGACCAAATACTCAAAAGAAGGGTATATGGAAAAATAAAAGAACTGAACATGACCTTAAAATCATTTAACTGGTGTGGAAAATGCAATGCAGCAAACAGAAGAACATTAATATTTCTCACCGATGGAAAAATATATAATATGCCACTAACCCTACAACTAAAACTCTGCAACATTAATTCTACATGAAGTAAATGTATTATTGTCCTATAAGAATTATACAGATTTCTATTACACATTATGAGGAAGATGAATAAAGTAGATTGACACAAAATTTTTAATTAAGTATACTGACTGTTTACAAGGCTCTTGAGGAGAGTTACTTATATGTCCTAGTTTTTTTAAGATAAAGAAAGATTATCCATTGCAATTAAAAAGGGGTGTACTGAATATTAGTATATGAAACCTAAACTTAGAATGTTTAGTATGTTCTAACATGTTAACCTGAAAAATTAAGGAAGAAAAATATTTTTCAATTAGATTAAAAGCAAATACCTTTCAAGCCATTCTTTCGGTTTTTCCCACTGTGAAACTTCTGTTCGACAATTGTAGTAGTATTTTTTCCCAGAAGAGCTAATATGCTCAGACCAGTCATCTGCAGAATCATAAGGCTAAAAAATACATTTTTAAAAATTAGAAAATGTTAATATTATTTAATCACTTGATATGAAATATCAAGATGTCAATGGTTTTCAAAACATACATATGGGAAGACTTATGAGATATAGGTGCCCTGATCTAGAATGTAATTATGTGCAATATATCTTAGGAGCCCTTAAGCCTATCAAAACCTTCAAAGATAACAAATGGAAAATCCTGTAAAATATCAAATTTAATAGATTAACAAATACTAGTTTATTAGGCACATGAAGAAAAATGTGAAATTAACATCTTAACTGCAGAAAAGCATTACAAAATCTCCTTATTGTAATTTTAATTGCTGAAATCCAGTCACATGGTGGGGGGGTGTTTTAGGGAAACCACTTTCAAATCAACTGATCTGATGGTCATAAAGCCTATCAGTTCTAAACTCTTCAAGGCACAATAGTAATCACATAAAGTGTACCAGAGAACAACCTGCCTATATTTACTGTCACTTAGTGAAAAAAAACACAAAAAATTTTAAAAGGTAAACAGAAAGCTAATTAAAAACTATGAATTCGTTTCATCTTCAAAATACATGAGATGGGGTAAATATGAACTAGACCTTGCCTCACATAGCGGCATCACTTGTTTTCCCAGAACTAAAACTGGTCTTTCAGAAGTTCTCAGAAACAGTCTCTTCAGTTATTTTATAGGCACTGTAAAATTATAATGAATTTAGAATAATCTGAAAGGTCCAGTTTTCATAGAACAGCTCTCAAACTGTAGTGTTTAAATTAAATCCCTGCACTGGCCCCAGGAAATCTGGCAGAATCCCTAGTTCTAGATGAATTTCTTAACTATTATTTCAAAGGAGCTTTGAAATTAAAATGAAATAATACCATACTTTGGTAGCCTATCGTTCTTATGGGTTCACCACTACAGTGCAGAGTGACGTGATTTTAAAGCTTGAGGGCAGAAATTATATATGCCCTGCCTACTCAGCTTTAATTTTACCAAGCTGGAAACAAGTTGAGAAAATATACAAGTCGGCCATAGTCACATATTTAGTATAGAAGGAAGATCAAAGTCAGGTATCCAGATATCCCTTATTTCCACTAACCAGCACCAATTCTGGAAATGCCATAATTTTGAGAGTAACTGAGTATTGCAGATTCTGCCATATGTTTGTTCTCAGGTTTATGTCTCAAAATAAAGAAGCTATCAAAAAATCAGCCCTGTGCCTTCAAACCTCTAAAATCAGTGGAGAGTTAATTCTCAATACTTCTAGCTTCCAGAAGCAGGCTACACCAAGCAGGAGGAACCCAATCACAGAGAACCAAATTCAAAAAATGTTTTCCTACCACCTACCACTTCCTGTAACTAAATTATTATGCAAACTGAGCCCTTCTATGGAAGATTTGGTTCACTTGGCAAATAGTTATTTGGGATTACTGGTTTGGTCTGCAAGAGGGAGAATGAGATCTGAAGCAAGTAGACAGAGGGCATCAGAGTAGATCAGAGTGGTCTAGACCAGTGTTCTTCAAAGTGATGGTTTTGTGAACTGTTACATGACCTGGAGGAGATAAGGAGCTTGCATCAGAATACATATCAACACACTGCTTCCCTTGCCAAGTCTTGCTTTAAGGGGAAAAAAAAATCCAGCTCAACTAAACAGTGTATTTAACAACAGTTAATTTACGTTCTGGCACAAGCACCAGGACAGTTAAAAATTCACAGACCAGAACTTTGAAGATCTGATTTTGCCCATCGAATCTCAGATTGGTACAAGTTAAAGTCTTAATAAAATGTGTTTCAGGGTATAGCACTACAATCACATACCAGTACCCTTAGCTTATCTTCATCCCAATTGCAGCCTCAAGAAAAGATTAAGGGGGAGAAAAAAACCCTAAGTAATGGGGTAATTTTTAAAATGTTGATATGTAACAGTAGACATTAAACTCTTTTCATTGTATTTTTTCAGTTTTACGGAGGTATAACCAACAAAATTCTAAGCTATTTAAAGTGTACATTGTAATAACTTGATACACATATACAGTGTCAAAGGACTGCCATCTAACTAACAAATCCATCACATTTCATACTTTTTCTGTGTGAGAACATTCAAGTTCTACTCTGAGCAAACTTCAATTACATTATTAGTTATCAACTACTGTCACCATGTTATACATTATATCCTCAGGTACTGAATTTCTTGATTTAGGAAAAAAAATACCTAAAACTAAGAACTAAACAAAAGGCCTGCGAATATTGCAAGTTTCCTAAATTAGGCTTGATATAGTTGCCAACATATGCTCTAAGGCGGCAGTTCCCCATGTGGTGTCCAGGAAACCTGGAGGCCCAAGATCATTCCCAAGATCAACACTATTTTCATAATATTAAGATGATTTTGCCTTTTTTGCTTCTAATTCTATCACAAGAACACAGTGGAGCTTTCCCAGATGCTATATAGGAAATCTGACATCACAAAAGGTTGAGTTGAGCACAGAGCAGATAATTTTAGGTTTCTTCTTCTGTTAAGATAGGCATCAAAGAGATGTTTGCTGTCCTTTGTTTCAGAAAGTTATTTTTCACAAAAATCTATCACATATGCTGACTTGTAATGGGCTTATTGATTTTTAAATGAATTTAATTATTTAAGTATTTTTCAAATTTGTCAGTTTTAATTTCTAATATGGTAAATACTGATGGGAGTCCACTTAAACAAAAGCTCTCAATTTCATGATTCAAACCAGTTAAGTATGAAAATGTCTGCTCTAAAAGGGCATTTTCATACTTTTATCTGCTCTGTTCTCCTTCAATTCAAAATGTCTTTTAGAACTCTTATGTGAACACTGCTCTTCTCTTCTATTAAAAAAAATTTTTTAAAGCATCTCCCTCCTTTCCACTCCCTCTCCAAAATAGAAGTCCCCACTATTGCCTAAATTAAACTACGTAAAAAGAAACAGTTCATCTTGGTATTTATTCATGAATTGTTACCAATGAAGTTCATTCAATAACAACATCAACAGGAAAATCAAGAAATTCAGTACCTGAGGATATAAATGTTTGTTTTTTCAAACCAGAACAACATTTACATGACCTATCACTGTCCTAAGAGTTCTCCAATAATTTTTTTTTAAATAATTAAGTGGAGTAGTTTACAGAGAAGATTGTGATAGCCTCAAGCTTAAAAGCTCTAAAATATGCAGAAGATATTTAATTGATTATAAGAGGAGCTGGAATATAAATGCAAAGTCATTTAGGATTGAATTTAAAGTGCTTCCCAGCAAATGAAAATTAAAGGATATTTAGAAAGGAAGACCACAGTTACATATTTTACATGGGATATTTTTCTAAATAAATTCAGAGGTGCTTAAAAATAAATCACCAATATGCATAACTAATGGAAAAGAGTCTACATAATGTCTCTAAGTCCTATTATGATTTAGATTAGGGAGGAGGTATTCAACAAGTTTTCCCTAAATAATTACCATGGGCTAGGCTCTGTGCTAAATCTACCACAACAAATGTACACCATAGGACAAACATACATGATAGGACATAGCAGGTAACAACACATGAATGTGTTAATCTAATACCGAAAAAACGAGGCAATTTCAACTCAACTTTCAACAGCTGACTTGATAAATGTAAACCACCCATACAACCTTATCTGGGCAGATAGACCTCTAAAAAATATTGTTACTGATTTTCAAAGACAGATTTAAAACTTGAAAACCTCAGTGAGGGAAGAAAAAAAAAACCTAAAAAAAGTTATTCCACATTTTAAGCTAGGTTAAAATAATGTGTTAATCTGGGCTACCTAACACCCACTTGGTCATTTACTGTTTCCTTAAGAAAATGCTAGATGAGAACTAATTTTATGTTTTACGTCTTGAAAATTTTCCTTCTTGGAAGTGGTTTGAAGACAAAGAAAATACCATTTTACAAGAAACCCTCAGAAATGTTCAAAAGCTAACTTCTCAGGAAGGATTAAATTTATGGTTTGTAAATGATGTATGTATCATACTCACTGGGTACATTATAATGAAAAAAACTACTATTTGGAAGTTATACACCTACAGTTGAAATGTACAGAGACTCCAATTCTGAAAACATGCAACATTTAATTCATTCTGGCAACAGTCTTCAGTTTCCACTCACATAATGAAATCCCGATGCCCTTTATGATTTGGGACTTTTCGAGCTTATTGGAATGCCCATCTTTTTATTCTTTCTGATTCTACTATGTTTACCCATTTCTTGAAAATCAAAATTAAGAGTTTTATTTTCCCTGAATAAGGATTTTTTTTTTCAGACCAAAACAATATTTACATGCCCTTTACTGTCCTAATAGCAAATACCAAATCTGAACTGTCAGTAATAAATGGAATTTTAGGATAGTGTTATTTTGAAAATTAATGGGGCCATTTTTCATAAAAATAGAAAAGATTCTTTCTGAAATCTTGAGTATTAATTACATCTTATTAAAAATGACTCATCACAGGCAGTTTAATGATAACACCTGGGAATGTTTATCAAGCTGTTGTCTAAGCCTCATTACTATATTCTGTTCTGAGATACTAGGGCTAGGATAATGCAAATTACAGTCTATTTGGCCAGTTGGCTGGCTTCCTGTTAGATTCAGCCAATGGTGGACATTCGAGCAAGGCTGAAAGGCAGGAAAGGAGAAGCCTAGCAGTGAACAGGTCTCCGGTTTCCAGCTGTTGGCTATGTGCCCGAAACCAAAACAAACTTCATACCACTCAGGTGTTGCCACCAGTTCTGCCGGGCTCCTTCTCTAGACTATCAGGTGCTGATAATCCCAACCTCTTCTAATTATACCACAGCCCTAAACCCTAAAGTGGGATCACTATTGATGTTACCCAGGGTTTCTTTTTTTCAGTCCTCAATATCTGCTTAGCCAATCCTATATATAAAAATTCTGTTATTAAATTTTCCGTGCTAAAATAAAATAGTATGGTTTCTTTTTTCCTAACTGGACTCCAATACACTATTTAAAACTGCTCTAAAATTTATCTTTGTATTACCATTGATGTCTCAATATTCTATGGAAATGTACTACCCACACAGCTTCACCAAGATACAGGAACTAATAAACCCTGAGGGTCTCTCAATGCTGATTACAGTATGATGATCACCCAAATACCCAAGGCAGTATAACTTGTTGGATTCTCCCTATACTTAAAGAGCCTTTAGTTTTTCTTTTCCTTCCATATTACTATATCCTTTAACAGCTCTTTACTACCTTTATATAAAATTCACATTCCTTGGCAAGATACAGAATTCTTTGTGATCTTGCCCCCCACTTATCTCTGCAACCTAAGCTACTGCCATTCTTCCACACTAACAAAATCCTTGCAATTCTCCAAATAATACTACGCTATTTCACACACCGTGTCTTTGTAGGTGCTGTTCCTTTGAATGCTACACAATTTCAGACCTCTTCAACTGGCTCATTTTTATTTGTAGCACTGCTTATACTTTAATACTTAATACCCTCCTTAGCCAAGTTGGGAGTCACCCCCTTGAGTGCTCTCAAAGCAACTTTAACATGTAATAGTTTTAATCATTTACTTTTCGGTCTTTACCAGGTCTGAAAGTTCCTTTGAGATGGGCCACATTTTCTTAGTTCTATATATCTATAACCTAGCATGTACTTGGCAAATTGAAACCTTAGTAAATCTTTGCTCAATGAATGTATCAGAACTTTAATTTAAATCTTGACTTTAAAAAATTCAAACTGAGTTAATAAGTTACTTCAGCAGTTACTTCATTTTAGAAATACCTAAAATTCCTCAGAGGGTTTCATGCCTTAAGGGACCTTTACACCATCAGTGTCTGATAGAGTGTATAACACACAAAAGATACTCAATAAATATATACAACTATAAGAAGTTTATGGAAAGAGAGCAAGCTCAAGTTAAATGACTTTAAATAACCATAGAAGTTTCACAATTTAAAGTTGTTTAAATCTCAGATATTACCATGGTAAAAATCTGCTCTGTACAAGAATGCTAATTAAATAATACCAGATGATATCTTCTGACTATCCTCACCTCTACTAATAAATTTAGCTCATTAGTTCAAATACATTAAGAAAAGGTCAACTGTGATTACAATTTTAAAATTGAAAAAAAAGGAGGGGGGCATGTCTATATACTTACTGCATCTGAAGTTTTGCTTGGATTATTGCTTGGATTAGAAGAATGTGAATTTGAACTATGAAGAGCACTGTGATTGTGTGAATTTTCTTGTGGAGAGTAACTGGTCCCTTAAAAAAATATAGAAAGCAAAGTGAATTGTAAGTTGTATTTCATGTTTAATTTAAACTGTTTTCTAAGATACTACAGACCATTGTACGTTCCTAAATCATCAATTTACATAAGCATCAGAAATCTATACATATTCATACTTCTCATATATAAAGTATCTGAGGGCCTACTAAAGATGTGGCTTAAAGCACATACACTGCATGGCTGACATCCTATGAACAATGTTATTTATAATTAAATGGGCAAAACCTCATCTATTACCATTTTTAGCAACTTGTATATGGTTTTAGAATTCAGTTATTAGGGAAAGACAGAAACAACATAAAAAAGGCACAAGAATTCCACTGAGATAGAACTAACTATAAGTCACAATCATCCAGTATGTTCTTATAATAATTTTTCAATGTCTTAGTTTCCACAACTTGCTTTTCAAGAGTTTTGCCAATTTTTCAATTAAAACAGTATCAAATTTTCAAAGTTAAGTCTCATTTAAGAAGATACCACCAGGTCGCCTAATAATAGCACCAACTCTAACTAACAATTGCTTAAAAATAACTCATAGTTTTATGAATAATCTACATGGCTAAGCCATCAGGGATAATAGTTTTTATTGTCTTAAGAAAAGCCAATGTATAAAAACCCAGACTTGCAAAAACACTAATGATACAGAAAGGTTCACCACCAAAGTCTAATTGTTGGGATTTCAATTTTAATCCACATATTTTTCAGCAATAAGGTAACATAATTCAACTTTTTTTTTTTTTTTTGCTGAGCTGGCAATGTACAGAGGCTATACTATAATGAACAAAAAAATTCAAATGTGAAGAACAATTTAAATGGTCAAGCAGTCCAGGAATTAGCAGCCGGAACCAGAGTTGTTATATTTAGAAATGAGTAAGAATTAACTATTTCAATTAACAGGAAAAACTAAATGGATGAGAAAGGTGAATTGGGATAGACAGAAGATGACTGTAAGGTTTTAGATTTCCAAGAGGAAATGGTCAACAGATTAACACTGAACTAGGAATTCAAAAGTAGATCCGGACATCTCTTCCATCAGAGGGAAAAGGTAAGGGACAAGCATTATGAGCTCAGGATGAAGTATCTGACTCTTCAGATGGTGACCTTCAAAAGGCAGTGACCAAGGTTTAACCTTGAATACAGGCCGGCTTATTAGGGAAGCTAACAGCAGATTCCAAGACCCAATAAAGCTAGTGACCTGACAAAGTCAAAGGACTTACTTAAGTACCCAACACTAGGTAGGTGGTACAAAAAGAGGAAATTTCCCAAAAAGCTGCTCCTTAAGATGCCTGATGGTTTCACCTACTTGTTTTTAATTTGATCTTGCTGTATGTTATGTCTTTCTATAAAACACCCTCAACTTTTTAAAATATACCAGGCAACAAATTATTTAATAAACGTTTCAAGAGGCAATCAGCGAAGAATAAATAAGATCAGTGTGCAGAAAAGTGAACAAGGTATACCCTAAGATTGCTATCCTTAGAAAGGCCTGCTTGCACAGCTGGCCCTTGGCTGGCATAAAGGAACCTGGATTTCAGGAGAGTGGCTGCAACAATAACTGACAATTGCCTAAGCTGTTTGTGAAGACAGTATGGTTTATGTTCAACACCTGCATTTCCACTGGGAATCCAGACTTTTGGTATGTTCTAGGCAGAGGTGCCTATATAACAAGCCAAATCCAATAAAAACCTTGGGTAGTAAATCTCTAATAAGCTTCCCTGGTAGACACATTTCACAAGTGGCATCACAATTCACTGCTGGAGGAATTTAAGTGTATCTCGTGTAACTCTACTGGGAGGCTTTTGGAAGCTTGCACCTGGTTTTCTCCATTCTGCTCCATATTCCTTTCCCTTTGCTAATTATGTTTCATATCCTTTTGCGGTAATAAGTCATAGCCATATTGACTATATATTGGGTCCTGTGGGTCCTCTTAGAGAATCCCAAACTTGGAGGGGGTGTGAGGTCCCCAGCACACAGAGTTACAAAGAAAAATCACTACTCCAAGTCTGTAAGAAATTTTTTTATCTGTTGAAATTTATTCTTTTCAGATGTAACTCATAAAAATTTCTCAAAAAATCAGGTTTACAGCTGAAAACAAATAGGAAACAAACTAGTAATATGGACTACTAGAATACCATATTCATATACTACTCGCAGAATTGAGGTATCTATGGAAATTTCCATAAGCATGTTGACAATAACAGAAAGAAGTCCAATCTTCTTGACTGAAATGAACCAGAATAATCCATTAAGAAGCCTGGGTTAGATGCCCTGACATTTATTTGAAAACAATCTTGAGCAAGATTGTAAAATAAAAGTATCACAATAAAGATTTGTTAAAAGACATGATAGGTACTCTATAACCTTAAGGTATGAATAAGGTTTACTGATGTTAAGATCCAGGAATTTACCTACTTTAGTGTTGTTCTTAATATCAATGAAAATTCAAAAACTGAAAAGCACCCAATTAAGCTCTTATCTCTGAAGAAATGCTATGTCTTCCACCAACCTGACAGACATTGTCCACTAGCTGTTAGGTCTAGTATATGTGTTTTAAGAGGACATAACATAATAATTAAAAAGCATATACATCAAGATATACTAGCCTAAGACTTTAGAGTTAGGAAAAAACTGAATCAGCTCTTAAGAGAAATGTCATTTGCAGACACAGGAGCTTTTTGAGTAGGAACCAATTCCACACTGCATGAAATAGATTAATTTAGATCACTTAGCAAAAGTAACCGCTGAAAACTTAAGGAACAGAGAAACAAGACTAAGATACAGATATTTTGGTAAAGAACTAAATAAACGGACAGATTCTTAAATGGATTCAAAACTAAGTAAAAGGGGTTTTATAGAAACCATGGGATTGATTTACATTTCCTTGATAATTAGCGGTATTTGAGCATCTTTTCTCATGTCTACAGACATCTGGAGGTCTTCTCTGGAAAAATCCTATTCACAAACCAGGGAAATGTGAATCAAAACCACAGTAAGATATCACACCTCACATCAGTTAGAAGGGCTAGTAACAAAAAGAAGTAACGGGTGTTGGTGACGATGTGGAGAAAAAGGAACCTTTTACTTTCATGCATTGTTGGTGGGAATGTAAAATGGTGTAGCCACTATGGAAAAAGTTTGGCGGTTCCTCAAAATAAGACCCAGTTATTCTGGGTATTTAACCAAAAAAAACAAAAACACTAATTCAGAAAGATATATGCATTTCTATGTTTATTGCAGCAGTATTTACAATAGCTAAGATATGGAGGCAGACTAGTATCCACTGACAGATGAATGAATAAAGGTAGAATATTCAACACACACAATAGAATACTACTCAGCCATATAAAATATGAAACCTTGCCATTTGCAACATGGATGGACCTCACGGGTATTATGCCAAGTGAAAAAAGACAGAGAAAGAACAACATATGACTTCACTTTGATGTGCAATCTAAAAACCAAAACAAATGAACAAACAAAATTGCAAGAGATCCATAAATACAGAGAACTGATGGTTGCCATGGGAGAAAGGGATGGGTAAAAGATGTGAAGTGGATAAAGAAGCACAAACTTTCAATTATAAATTAAGTCATGGGGATGAAAAACACAACACAGAGAGCAGTCAAAAATATTGCAATAATTTTTGTATGGTGACAGATGGTAACTACACTTATCGTGGTGAGCATTTTGTAATGTATTCAATTACTGAATCACTACTGTGTACACCTGAAACTATTATCATATTGTATGTCAACTATTCTTCAATTAAAAAAAAAAAAAGCAAGAATGGTATGGAACGGTAGGCAATAGATTTTTAGATTCCAGCCAGAAGGATGCACTTAAGAACTGAAAGCAGGATAGATTTGCCCCCTGAATAACATGACTACAAGAAGTTAAAACTCTCATAAGCATCTAAGAAAAGCTACAATTTATATTATCTTCTAAAGCATTTTGGGGGTATATCTCATATGAGCCTTTTAATTTCTCCATGCAGTTCTTTCCAAACTCAGGTAATACACAGACATATAATTGTGATTACAGACTCTCTCCCCAGGATCAGCATTGTGATGATGGTGATTATGATTTTCAAGAGCCATACCTGCACAGCAAGTGCTATAACAAAAAACATCTTTGAAATCTATTTTATCTTACAAATTCACATGAATTTTTGTATCCTACCCCACAAAGCATTTATATTATAATAAGAACACAAGTTTTTTTTTTAACTGGTAGTAGACTCTAAGGCTGAGAGAAAGAACAAGTGATTTGCAAATGGTAACATACTGGTTTGCCTACAAAGAGCAGAACCAAGCATGAAACTTTAACTCAGAATTTTAATGCTAAATTCAGTGACTACTCAAGTGCACGAAATACACACGCTGGTGAAAGTCTCATGAATGATGTTTGGCCCAACAAAGTAATGGAAGCAAAAGCTGTTTGTATGATTCAAGGCCCTTTACGCTCTTTGTACATTACCAAGAAAAAGGCTCACTATTTTAAGGAAAATATCTCCTTGAGAAAAGTAGCATTTGTGGATAAGTGGGATAAAACTGATTTAAAATGATACATATTTAAACCAACCTTAAGAAATTAAAATGAGAACTGATGAATGATTCTAAGATTTCAAGAAAAATTTTTCAAAGAAAAATGATAAAAATCCCTTGAAAATGAGTTTTCTTTTTTTGATGGGGTGGACAATGGAGTTCTATGTTTATGCCTGCAACTTGAAGGACCTAAAGGGTGAACAAGTTCTCCCATCCAGTACTTAACCAAAGGCAGAAATGGAGAAGTAACAACATGACTGGATGCTAGTATCAGACTAGAATCCAAAGGTTGGGAAATACAACCTGCTGAGTGTTTTTATTAGTAAGTTTTTATCAGAACACAGAACACAGGTGCAGTCAATCATTTAAGTACTATCTACAGCTACATCTGTTCTCACAACTGTCACAAAACTATGTGGCCTCCAGAAGTAAAATATGTATTATCTGGCCTTTTAACAAAAAGTCTGCTCACTTCTGGATCAGACAGTGTCAATTCAAGGAGTTAATGTAATAGAACATTGCAAGATACTGACCTTCCCACAGAATCTTCCATATTTAAAAGGCAGAATAATCTCTACTTGGCATCCTCTGAAACTCCAGAAGCTAGATCTTAAGAGTGGGGAGGGTCTGAGAAATATGGAACCCTAAGAGAGTATTTTGGGAAACAGGGCAAAAAAAAAATGCAGTAAAACCACACCTGACTCAGCAAGAAATGGGCACTGAATAATTAGACTGCCCTGAGAAGGGTACTTGGATATTAAAGGGAAAATGGTAAGTATATACAATTCTTTATGATCAAAAAAGGCTGGGAAATGCAATCAGCTTTTCAAATATGAAACAACAGTTTTCACTCTACTCAGGGGCAAAATCCTTAATCAGAACATGACAACTACAATCCACTACCAGATTCTCAGACTTAGAAATTAAGTCTTAATGCCCTCTACAAAAACTGGAAGGAGCAGCTAAGGCTTATCTATAATACTAAATGAAAGGTCTCAAGGACATTCTTCTCTAAACTGCTTTTCAAACTAATAAAAGCAGATTAATAGCTATGACTGAATAAAATTCAGTAGTAGCTCTCAAACCCCAGTAATTAAAAACTACAGCTTTCAAGGTTGACCCTCAAAAAGATTCTGATTCACAGTATATAGGATAGGACCCCAAGACCTGAATTTTTCATCAGCACACTCAAGATGGCTTTGGTCAGGATCTGGGATACACTTTATTCTAAATGTAGTTTAGTACTGCCATCCATGGTCTTGGTTCTATTTCATCACTCCAAAACCAGAGACCACATCTGTTTAGAAATGAGGGTATTTCACTAAGAAAGCCATATACCTGTAACAGGTATTTCTGCCATTAACATGTTTTTTAAGAAAACCTTGAATTCTGCAAAACTGCACACTAAAAATAAGTCTTATGGTAAAAACAGAGTAAGAGCAAATCGCTCAAAATTATTTAATATAACCAGAGCACTAACAAAAACTTGAAAAGCACAGGGAAGCAGATTAGCAGGGTTGAGGATTGCTTCAAGGGTTATCAGAAATGTAGAAAACATTATGACAGAAATGCAGCTTGCTGGGACGGAGAACATGAAAGTAAAATTCTGAGCATTGAGGCTATAAAGCTAAAGTGGACAGAAGAAAAAAATGCAACTTGCCACAGAGAGGGAGCCACACAAGGTTAGCAGAGCAGACTTAAGACCTACAGGGTTTCTTTTTGGGTGATGAAAATATCCTTAAATTGATGGTGCTGGTTACACAACTGTGTCTATATTAAAAATCAGTAAGAGAGAAGGATCAAAGATGGTGGCACTAGAGGTGAGACAAACATCCCTCCCAAAACCACATATATTAGGAAAATATAGTTAATACAACTAAGCCTGAAAGAGCAACAGGAAAGGCTGCGCCGGACTGCATACACCTGGAGAAAACAACAGACCTCACAGAACAGGGTAATGGACCAAAGCTTTGATCTGGCGGGGACCCAAGCCCTTCCCCCACCCTAGCAGCCAGTTCCCTGGCATCAGGCTAGCCATAAGGAGGCCCCACCTAATGCAGCCATAAACACAAAGCATAGAGGCTTACACCTACACGCTCAACCCACTGGTTCTGGCAGTGGAGATAGACATGGCAGCTGGGAAGGAGAAAACAGTTCTTAACTCCCCCAAGGCACCAGCACCGCTCCCCTGTGACCCCCGACATGGTGCATGGGGCGGAGCAGCTCCAGAGAGTAGAGCTTCTGGGCACAAGAGAGCACCACATAGAAATATGAAATGTCAAAGGAAGCTGGTTAAAACCAAAATCCCACAAACACCAGAAAAAGGGCCAAGTGAAACAAAACTCATCAATCTTCCTGAAAGAGATTTCAAAATAAAAATCATAAACATGCTCCTGGAACTACAGAAAAATATTTAAGAATTCAGGGAAGAATTCAGGAGTGAGATTTGATCATTAAGGAAAAAAATATCAGAAATGAAACATACAATGGAGGGATTTAAAAGCAGATTAGATGAAGTAGGAAAGACAGTAAAAGGATTGGAAATTAGAGAAGAATACAAAGGAGCTGAGGCACAGACAGAAAAAAGGATCTCTAGGAATGAAAGAATATTGAACCGTGTGACCAGTCCAAACAGAACAATATTTGTATTATGGGGTACCAGAAGAAGAGAGACAAAAAGGAATAGAAAGTGTCTTTGAGGATGTAATTGCTGAAAAATTCCTCAATCTGCTGGAGGTGCACAGATATCCCAAGACAAGGGACCCAAAGAAGACAATACCAAGACATTTAATTATTAAAATGGCAAAGATCAAGGATAAGGACAAACTTTTAAAGGCAGCCAAGAGAGAGAAAAAAGATTACATACAAAGGAAAACCCATCAGGCTATCATCAGACTTCTCAGCAGAAACCTTACAGGACAGAAGGGAATGGCATGATATATTTAATGCAATGAAGAAGGGCCTCAAAACAAGAATACTCTACCTGGTAAGATTACCATTTAAATTTGAAGGAGGGATTAAACAATTTCCAGATAAGCAAAAGCTGAGAGAATTTACCTCGCACAAACCACCTCTACAGTGTATTTTGGAGGGGATGCTGTAGATGGAAGTGTTCCTAAGGCTAAAGAGCTGTCACAAGAGGAAATGAAACCACAGTAAAGAAAGCAGAACACTTGATTACTGAGCAAATGCAAAATCAAATCAACAACCCCCAAAGTCAGTCAAGGGATAAACAGAGTACAGAATATGATACCTAATACACAAAGAATGGAGGAGGAAGAAAAAGGAGTGGGAAAAAAAACCCTTTACATTGTGTTTGTAATAACACACTGAGTTAAATTAGACTGTTAGATGGTAAGGAAGTTACCCTCCAACCTTTGGTAACCACATCTGATGCCTGCAAAGGCAATAACTACATACCTACAGATAATCACCCTGAATGTAAACGGTCTGAATGCACCAATCAAAAGATACAGGAACTGAATGGATAAAAAAACAAGACCCATCTATATACTGCCTACAAAAGACTCACTTTAAACCCAAAGACATACACAGACTAAAAGTGAAGGGATGGAAAAAGATATTTCATGCAAATAATAGAGAGAAAAAAGCACGAGTTGCAGTACTTGTATCAGGCAAAATAGACTTCAAAACAAAGAAAGTCACAACAGACAAAGAAGGACATTACATAATGATAAAGGGGTCAATCCAACAAGAGGACATAAGCATTATAAATATCTATGCACCCAACACAGGAGCACCCACATATGTGAAACAACTACTAACAGAATTAAAAGGGGAAATAGAATGCAACGCATTCATTCTAGGAGACTTCAAAACTTCACTCACTCCAAAGGACAGATCCACCAGACAGAAAATAATAAGGCACAGAGGCACTGAACAACAAGAGAACAGATGGACCTAACAGACATCTACAGAACTCTCCACCCAAAAGTAGCAGGATACACATTTCTTCTCAAGTGCACATGGAACATTTTCAAGAATAAATCATACATTAGGCCACAAAAAGACCCTCAGTAAAATAAAAAAGAGTCAAACTGTACTAACCAGTTTCTGAGACCACAAAGGTATGAAACTATAAATATATTACACAAAGAAAATGAAAAAGTCCACAAACACATGGAGGCTTAACAACATGCTCCTTATAAGTCGATGGATCAATGACCAATAAAAACAGACATCAAGCAATACAGGGAGACAAACGACAATAATTCAACACTACAAAATCCGTGGGATGCAACGAAGGCCATGTTAAGAGGGAAGTATATTGCAATACAGACCTACCTCAGGAAAGAAGAACAATCCCATATGAACAGTCTATACTCACAATTAACAAAACTAGAAAAAGAAGAACAAATGAAGCCCAAAGTCAGAAGGAGGGACATAATAAAGATTACAGCAGAAATAAATAAAATCAAGAAGAATAAAACAATAGAAAGAATCAATGAAAGCAGGAGCTGGTTCTTTGAGAAAATTTAACAAAATATATAAACCCCTAGCCAGACTAACCAAGAAAAAGAGTCTACACACAAAAACAGAATCAGAAATGAGAAAGGAAAAATCACTACTGACACCACAGAAATACAAAGAATTATTAGATAATACTATGAAAAATTATATGCTAACAAACTGGATAACCTAGAAGAAATAGACAACTTTCTAGAAAAATACAACCTTCCAAAGCTGACCCAGGAAGAAACAGAAAATCTGAACACAACGATTACCAGCAACAAAACTGAATTGGTAATTAAAAAACTACTTAAGAACAAAAAACTACCTAAGAACAAAATGTCTGGTCCAGATGGCTTCACCACTGAATTTTATCAAACATTTAGTGAAGACCTAATACCCACCCTCCTTAAAGTTCTCCAAAAAGCAGAAGAGGAGGGAATACTTCCAAACTCATTCTATGAGGTCAGCATCACTCTAATACTAAAACCAGAAGACACCACAAAAAAAGAAAATTACACACCAATATGCCTGAATGAACAAAGATGCAAAAATACTCAACAAAATATAAGCAAACTGAATTCAAAAATACATCAAAAAGACCATCCAGGATTTATTCCAGGGATGTAAGGATGGTATAATATTAGAAAACCCATGAACATCATCCACCACATCAACAAAAAGGACAAAAACCGTATGATAATCTCCATAGATGCTGAAAAAGCATTCAACAGAATTCAACATCCATTCATGATAAAAACTCAACAAAACAGGTACAGAGGGCAATATCTCAACATAATAAAGGCCATATATGACAAAGCCACAGCCAACACCATACTTAACAGTGAGAGGCTGAAAACTTTTCCTTTAAGATCAGGAACAAGACAAGGATGCCGACGTTACCCACTTCTATTCAACATAGTACTGGAGGTCCTAGCCATGGCAATGAGACAACACACAGAAATGAAAGGCGTCCAGATTGCTAAGGAAGAAGTTAAACTGTCACTGTTTGCAGATGACATGGTATTATACATAAAAAAATCCTAAAGAATCCACTCCAAACTACCAGATCTAATATCTGAGTTCAGCAAAGTTGCAGGATACAAAATTACTACACAGAAATGTGTTGCATTTCTTTTTCTTTTTCTTTTGGTATCATTAATATACAATTACATGAGCCACACTGTGGTTACCAAATTCCCCCCATTATCAAGTCCCCACCACATACCCCTGTATTATAGTCACTGTCCATCAGCATAGTAAGATGCTATAGAGTCACTACTTGTCTCTCTGTGCTAAACTACAAATATGTTGCATTTCTATACACTAATGATGAACTAGCAGAAACAGTTGTCAGGAAAACAATTCCATTCACAATTGCATCAAAAAGAATAAAATACCTAGGAATAAAACTAACCAAGGAAGTAAAAGACCTATACCCTGAAAACTGCAAGACATTCATGAGAGAAATTAAGATACCAATAAGTGGAAACACATCCCGTGCTCATGGATAGAAGGAATTACTAATATTGTCAAAATGGCCATCCTTCCTAAAGCAATCTACAGATTCAATGCAATCCCTATCAAAATACCAACAGCATTCTTCAACAAACTAGAGCAAAAACTTCTCAAATTCATATGGAACTATACTACACAAGACCCCTAAGAGCCAAAGCAATCCTGAGAAGGAAGAATAAAGCTGGGGGGGATTATGCTCCCAAACTTCAAGCTCTACTACAAAGCCACAGTAATCAAATCAATTTTGTACTGGCACAAGAACAGACCCATAGACCAATGGAACAGATTAGAGAGCCTGGATATAAACCCAAGCATATACCAATTAATATATGATAAAAAAGCCACGGACATCTGTGGAGTATAAGAACAAAGAAAAAACTGAAGGAGCAAAACAGCAGCAGACTCACAGAACCTAAGAATGGACTAACAGTTACCAAAGGGAAAGGGACTGGGGAGGATGGGTGGGAAGGGAGGGATAAGGGGGGTGGGGGGGAAGAAAGGGGGCATTATGATTAGCATGTATAATGTGGGGTGGCACGGGGAGGGCTGTACAACACACAGAAGACAACTAGTGATTCTACAGCATCTTACTACGCTGATGGACAGTGACTGTAATGGGGTATGTGGAGGACTTGGTGATGGGGGAATCTAGTAAACATAACGTTCCTCATGTAATTGTAGATTAATGATACCAAAAAAAAAAAAAAAAGCCATGGACATACAATGAGGAAATGACAACCTCTTCAACAACTGGTGTTCGCAAAACCGGACAGCTACATGTAAGAGAATGAAACTGGATTGTTGTCTAACCCCATACACAAAAGTAAGCTCAAAACAGATCAAAGACCTGCATACAAGTCATGAAACCATAGAACTCTTAGAAGAAAACATAGGCAAAAACCTCTTGAATATAAACATGAGCAACTTCTTCATGAACATATCTCCCTGGGCAAGGGAAACAAAAGCAAAAGTGAACAAGTGGGACTATATCAAACTAAAAAGCTTCTGTACAGCAAAGGACACCATCACTAGAACAAAAAGGCATCCTACAGTATGGGAGAATATATTCATAAATGACATATCCAATAAGGGGTTGACATCCAAAATATACAAAGAGCTGATGCACCTCAACACACAAAATGCAAATAACCCAATTAAAAAATCGGCAGAAGATATGAATAAGACACTCTCCAAAGAAGAAATTCAGATGGCCAAAAGGCACATGAAAAGATGCTCCACATCGCTAATCATCAGAGAAACGCAAATTAAAACTACACTGAGATACCACCTCGCACCAGTTAGGATGGTCAACATTCAAAAGACAAACAACAACAAATGTTGGTGAGGATGTGGAGAAAAGGGGAACCCTCCTACACTGCTAGTGGGAATGTAAATTAGTTCAACCTTTGTGGAAAGAAGTATGGAGGTTCCTCAGAAAGCTCAAAATAGAAATACCATTTGACCCAGGAATTCCACTTCTAGGAATTTACCCTAAGAATGCAGCAGCCCAGTTTGAAAAAGACATATGCACCCCTATGTTTATCACAGCACTATTTACAATAGCCAAGAAATGGAAACAACCTAAGTGTTCATCAGTAGATGAATGGATAAAGAAGTGGTACATATACACAATGGAATACTATTCAGCCATAAGAAAGAAACAAATCCTACCATTTGCAACATGGATGGAACTAGAGGGTATTATGCTCAGTGAAATAAGTAAGACAGAGAAAGACATTTCCTCATTTGTGGAGTATAACCACAGTTCACAACTGAAGGAACAAAAGAGCAGCAGACTCACAGACTCCAAGTGATAGCGGTTACGAAAGAGGGGTGAGGGGTATTATAATCAGTAAACATGGTGTGGCGGGGGGTTATGGGGAAGACAGTGTATCACAGAGAAGACAATTAGTGGCTGTGCTATCTTACTACACTGATGGACAGTGACTACAATGGGGCATGGGAGGACTCAATAATAGTAATACAATGGGTGAATGTAGTAACCACATTGTTTTCCATGTGTAACCTTCATAAGAATGTGTATCAACAATACCTTAATAAAAAAAAAACAGGCAAAAGTAAAATATGAACTGTGCAATTTAAAGGGGTGAACTGTATGATAGGTGAATTACACATCAATAAAACTGTTAACAAAAAAAAAAAGTCTTACCACACATTACATGTGATTTTGACTTATCTAAATTGGAATTCTGTACTTCATTTCTCACACTTGAATCCTATGAAACGCTTTGAATTAAAAAAAAGTTGCATGGCCATGTAAATCTGGAAAAAGTTGTATATAATATTTTCTTACAGAAAACTCACAATGTACTTTAAAGGATCTGAGAATTATTTAAGAAACTATGCTGGAAAAAAAGGAATTAGTACTCATACATGATACAACATGGATGACCTTGAAAACATTATACTAAGTTAAAGAAGCTAGTCAAAAAAGACTACATATTATAAAACCCATTGATATTAATATCCACAATAGGAAAATCTATCAAGACACAAAGTAGATCAGTGGTTGGGGAGTCAGCAGGGAGGGGCAGAAATGGGCAAGTGACTACTAACTGGAATGGGGTTTTTGTGTTGAGGCTTCGGGGAAGGTATTACTTGGCTGGTATATGAATTATATCTCAATTTTTTAAAATGCCATTTAAAATATTTTTTAAAGGGTGAGAAATTTGGGTCTAACCAAATTGAGAAGCAGTAATCTAGTGAAAAAAGCAGTCACTCAGTTAGGCAATTTGGCCTTCAGTCCAGATTTTTGCCTATGCCTTACTAAATAAAAATGAGGAGGTCATCTAACATCATATCAAATACGGTACTGACTGGTTGACAGTGTGTGGGATCATACTTCTATTTGCTTATTAGGAAAATTATCAACACATGGCTCAACTCTTCAGCCATCTCAAGGCACGTCATTCAGTACAACACAGAACAAACAGCATTACAGGACTACCTAGATTAATCTGGAGTGAGGATCTCCTCATTCTTACTGACTCCAAAATATTCTAACTGCTGAACCATGGTCATTCTCATCTCCATTTCTCTACAAAAGAGTCAAAGCAATCTTTTAAACATGTACCTCAGATCATGACATATGGTCTGAATTTTAATGAGTACAGTGGGAAGCCATTTAAATTCCTCTGGCCCCATTTAACCTTCCGGCTGCATCTGGTAGCACCCACCAGCTTGCTCACCACACTTTAGTTATACTGGCCTCCTTCACTTCTTCGAACATATGCCTAGTCCTTTCCCACCCTAGATCATTCATATATTTACTTCCTCACATCTATCTTCCACTCTTTGCCTGCCTATTCCTTGGGCATCCTTCAGGTCTCAGCTTAAATGCCACATCATTAGAAAAGCCCTCTGTAACACCTTCCCAATCTAAAACATGCACCTTCTAATATCACATACCTATCTGTAATAGTTCTTTTTATGCAGTGTCATTAGACTACATCTCACATTGTCCCCAATGTTTTCTTGTTTTTAAATTATCTAAGTGGCTAATCTAAGAAAAGCATTCCTTTGGGAAAAAAAAAAACATAGGTTAGTATGAGAAATAACAGAAGCTGCTTTAGGAAAATTTATCAAGTTATAAGATTCTGAAAGGTGAGTTGATTAAGAGCATTACAGTTGAAAAACTTAGTATTATCCTTCCCCAAGCTGTGGCCTTTAGAAACACAGTACAGCAAAACAAGGAAAGAAACAGTTCTTAGCATGCTGGTAGGTCTCTCCAAGTAATTTTTCCTCCCAACTCCAATCAACTAAGCAAGAGGTAGCTGATTTCCACCTTGAAAGTCTCACGGTACTCCTCAATCTGAGAATGGGTGAAAAGTAAACACAAAGGAATCAAGTACATTCTATGCCCTCTTATGTCTCACACACTTAAACTCTCCATTGCACTGATACTAAAACTACAAAGATCATCTAACACCCAAAGAGATTTAACTGGGAACACTGGAGAATAAGCTTCAGTCAAGGCAAACAGTATGAGCAATGGCACAGAAGTAGGAAAGCACAAGGTGACAGGGGTTCAGAGGGCAATAAGCAAAATTAGCCTAACAGGAACATGAGGTTCCTGTACATGAGAAGAAAGAGGTAAAGCTAAGTTAAGCCAAAGACTATTAAAGGGCCTTGGAAACCAAACTAAGGGGAAAAAAAGATTTTATCTTCTGGACAAGGAACTCTCGAAATAAATAAGAGCCTGATTTTTGCACTGAGTATTTTTTCTTTTTTTTAATGCTTTTGAACAGTACTGGGTGCCCCATGAAAAATCAGACTATGTACCCTTAAGCATAACACAACAGACTAAAGAAAGGAATTCTTTCTAGAGAAATAGTTGTCTAATATTTTTCCCCAACTTCAGGGCCCAGAATTCTTACATGGCTGGCTGTCCATCCTTCAGTTGTCAATTCACAAGTAACACCCTAAAAAAGCCTTCCCTTGACCACCTCCCCCTGCCTGACATTACCATTAAATCACCATTTCCTTTATAGCACAAATCATAACAAGAAATTATCCTGTTTGTCTACTTTATTTTGTCTCGTCCACTAGGAAAGAAACTCCCCAAGCACAGGGACTTTGCCTATTATGTCATGGCTATAATCCTTTTAACTACAGTCCCTGGGTCAATCACTAGACTCCAAAACAGAAATGCACAAATGGAAGCCCAATACTTAAAATGGGAGCCACTTTTACTGTAATGTGGGTAAAAGAGAAATTAGGATCAGCTAGCCCAGTCACATTCTTGGAACCTCTAGGCTCTGTATAACACTGCTTAAAAAGGAATGATACAGATAATCTCCAGAGATTAGTTCTCAGAAGGCTGGGTAGTGGTAACAAATCCTAAGTGTCATAGGAAGGTATATAAACTTCACCTGTTAAATGTAAGTAATTTGACACAGCAAAAAAGTTCTATGAAAACACTCATTACCTGAAACACCCACTGAAAATATGTAACTTAATACATATTAACAAAAAAAAATTAGTATACCCTCTACCCTATTACCTGTACAATATAATATAAATTGGGAAGTGCTTTTCCCAAAATTATGACATATTGCAACAGAGTTACCTCAAGGAAAAAATAAGTTTTCTCTTACAAATAAGATATTTTAAATATCGCTCTTGTGTATCTTTTGGTAGAGACACATGTACCCAAACAGCACTTATTCTAAAACTCCATCTGTTTCTGCTGCTTAGTCATCCTGCTTTTGTGTTGAGACATGCCACAGTTTTGGATATAGCTACTGTTAATCTAATATTGGACTCGAGTCTAGGTGTTCTCCAACTGTGAAATGGTTGTCTACTAAAGGGAAAAGTAAACATTTCCATATTGCCTAAACCAAAATTTTATACACATTAAGTGGCAGGTACAAATGTCACTATGAGATATTTTAAAAATAAAAACAGAAGCTCAAAATGATTATGGGAGAAGAAGAGCCAACAGATCTTTGCTGATAATGTTATATCATTTTTGCACAAAGAATATTACCAATCTCTTCACTCTCCCTCTGGTCCCAATCTTTTCATTCCTTACCACCCTCCATTGTCCAATCACAGCTCTAACCAAATTCAGCCTATATAGGTTTATTTAGGAACTGTTTCAAATTTTCAAGGAAAAAGTAATTCATGTAGTGCATAATCTGTTTCAGAAACACCCTCAATCATAAAAGAAACTGCAAAAGACTGACAAAGAAAATAAGGACTACAGAACTGTAACAGAATTAAAGGGATTCACAACTATATATACACCTCAATCCAGGAATACACAGGATTGAATATTGAAAGACTTGCATGAATATAAATCTTAAAGGCTAATTTTTTAACAATTTGCTATTAACAGAGAGAGAGAGATTTGATAGAATTCAGACTTCTAACAAGTCATTACCAACTAACTGTAGAATAAATGTTTCCTTAACATGAAAAGGATTAACTTCAAATAGGGGTGATTACACAATGAATGTTATCACCAAGCAATACCTTTTAATACCAAAAACGACATTCATAATTAAGAGTCTTTTTTTCTTTTTTACCATTTTTTTTGAAATTGCAATAACAGTTAACCTAATTATTTAAAATAAAAAACAGGTATTACTATTATAATCAGAAGCTATAGAAAAACATTAGGTAAGATAATTCTATTCTCATAGGCATTTTTCTACATATACATAGGATACCCTAAAATAGAATCATACCACTACTTTGTACATGAATTATTCTAGTTAATATCTAGGAGTATCTTCACTCATCATCATTTTTAATGGCAATATTATATTCCACATTGCAAGTATATTTCATCATATGTCATCAGAGAAATGTTTGTTTCCTATTTACCCTTTATCCAGGTGTTGAAATCCGCAGTTCATATAAAAATGGAATTAGCAATATCTAACACTAAAAAGAATCATGAAAATGTAGTCTTAAAAGACTGTATCTAAAACGATTTTAAAGGCCATTAATTTGGAATGATATATTTTAACAAATAATCATTCAACAGCACAAAAATTTGATAATGAAAATTACATTAAAAGCAGATTTTTTTTCAGGAAGATGACAGCATGAGAATATGTTTCTCTACTTGCCCTCTACAAAACTTAACAAACTTTTTTTTAAAAGAAGGAAATTAAATCAAATCCAATAAGGGAATAGTCACAAACCAATAAACTGTACTGATAAATGGTTTCAAGAGACTAATCTATATACAAGTACAGAAAAATAACATCCAATTCCTCTAAAGTCTGTTAGGATACTGTTTGAAAACCATGGCAGGCAGAAGATGTGGAACAGAAAAGGGTTGCTTGGCCCAATAAATTGGCCTCTTGGGCCCAATTAAGTAGAGAACTACCTGAATCAGAGGTATAAACCTGCCAGTCTGAACCTGTGCCTGGACCCCCATACATGATCCCTGGGAAGAAAATTAATCAAATACAGTAGAAATTCAAAGAAAATAGAATGAACTGCTACACTCCCATTATATCATTCTCCTCCTAATAGACATCTCCCACATTTCTTTCCCTGAACTGGACTCAGATTATAAGCCACCAACTTCTAAGGAAACAATTACAAGAATGTCGAGGGGAATAAGGAATGGATCAAAGATAATCTAATCACATTGCTCATATAGTATTTTTTCATCTTTATTCAAGACAAGTACACAGAAACCAACCCACACAGAACCTGTGCAGAGAAAATGGGGGTATATAACAAACAGGTGAAGAAAATATTTTGAAAGAAATAACAGGAAACCAACCTTTCAGACAAATAGTGATCTCAAAGAGAAAAGAGAACATGAATTCTTATGAAATAAGAGCTAAGATGATACAAAAAAGGGGGGGAGGTGCTGGAATAATAACAGGAGCATAGAGAAAAGACAAAATCACCCAAGAAGAAAATACCACCTTAGAAGTAACAGAAAAAATCAACAGGGCTGTGAGCAACATCAACTGCAACACAGACATGCCAAATATCACCAAGCACACGGGACAAAAGAACAGAAATGAGAGCGCTTATATAAGATTCCAGACAGTAAAGGTGAAACCAACATTTGTAAAACTGAGGTCCTGAAAAAGTGAAAAAAAATAGGGAGGACACTCAAGTAGAATAAAATAAAGCTTTCCTGAAATAAACCTGGAGATTGAAGAGCTCATCCTGGAGACAGAAGGGGACCCACATGTACCAGGAAAAAGTACTAAAGAACCAATAAAAACTGACACATATCCTTATATCCTGATAAAGCTGCTGAATTTTAAGCAAAAAGAATTCTAAAAGCATAAACATGTTCCTCATGTAATTGAAGATTAATGATAAAATAAAACTAAACTAAACTAAAATAAAATAAAATAAAGGTGGGGGGTAGTGGTCTAACAGACTTCTCCATAGAAACACTAAATGATGAAAGACAATGTAGTAATGTCTTATGCCAAGGGAAAAACATGTATGTGACCCAGAAAATTATCTGTCCAACCAGAATGTCATTCATGATTAAAAACAGGAGAACGTTATCAAATATTTAAGAATCCAAAAACTAAAGCACTCAACTTGGGGGAGATAGGGTTAGTAGTTTGACAAAGACTAACAGAATCGTAAAAGGAATCAAAATAACAAATTGCAAATGGAGAAGCTGTACTTTGAAGACTGGGGGTGTGCACTGAATGCAGCTAACTCATCTGCTTAGTATCTGGGATTGACAGCCACTTTTGATTACCAAGTGTTTATTTTGTTAACTGTTTTATGCCAAATGACTGACAGAACATATGGCAAACATTTCCTCAAAATATATTGTACATTTTTCCTTTGTTGTAATTTTATGTCATAAAAGCAGTCATTAACAACCCCCCAACCCTTCCCAAATACAGACTACCCATTTAGCAAGTATCTGATTCACTGTATGCCAAACATGGTGCAAGAAACTAACAGAATAAGAAATCATTCTTCCCTGTAGCTTAGCTGCCCAAACTTAATTATGTATCAAAAGAAACTGAGATGCTTCTAAAGAGTTTAGATTCCCAGTCCCATTCCAACACTTAATAATCTGAGGATTTTCAGGTTTGTTTGAACTTTCAGATGATTCTGACAGGCCAGGTTTATGAACTATAGCCCTAGCTGCTACAGCCTGTAATCTCAAAGTCTCTTCATGTCTCCTAAATAAAAGGAAGACTAAATAGCAACCAGTAATTTTACTGTTTACTTTACGTTATTCTATTTTAAGTTTTTGACATTAGCAGTATAGGTTTGGCACTATGCTATAAATGTTGGATTCAGTATCCCTGCTTTTTGAACACAATAATTTTTAAATGTCTTAAAAACAGAGTAACAGCAAAATGTACTTCTGTGAAAATACGTAATACCTCAGGATCTGGGTACTAAATTACCTTAAATATACTAGATAATAATTTGCAACAACATGGATGGAGCTAGAGGGTATTACGTTCAGTGAAATAAGCCAGCCAGAGAAAGACAAGTATCAAAATGATTTCACTCATCTGTGGAGTGTAACAACAAAGAAAAAACTGAAGGAACAAAACAGTACCAGCAGACTCACAGAACCCAAGAACGGACTAGCAATTACCAAAGGGAAAGGGACTGGGGAGGATGGGTGGGAAGGGAGAGAGAAGGGGAATAAGGGGCATTATGATTAGCACACATAATGGGGGTGGGGGAGTGGGGTATGGGGAAGGCAGTGTAACACAAAGACAAGTAGTGATTCTATAGCATCTTACTACGCTGATGGACAGTGACTGTAATGGGGTATGTGGTAGGGACTTGATAATGAGGGTAGTCTAGTAACCATAATGTTGCTCATGTAATTGTATATTAATGATACCAAAATAAAAATTTTTTAATGTATATATATATACTGGATCATATATTTGTCCCACTGAATATACTGACCAAATACTAAAGTACAGGTTATCCAGGAGAGTTGCTTATATTATTTTCAGAGCAAAATGAAAAGAAAATCTGGTACATTTACTATCACGTCACATAAGGTACAAATATTAAAACACTAAAATTAACAGCCTGTAATTAAATGCCTTCCCTTAAAAAAAATTCAGATATTTGTGTAATGTGTTAAAGAAACATGTGATTAAATAAAATGATATGTGAAGATTAAATTTTGGTAACAATAATTTATAATAATTAGTTTGATGATTATGACAGTAAGTGGAGATTTTCCTGCTTGTAATCATCATTAAAAAGTTAAAAAAACCCTGTTTTGAGAGAAATCTTCTGCATCCGTGCATGTTTTATTGCCCTTGTCTAGCTTGGATTAACACTTAGTCTACAGGCACACACCTGATCATCTACATGTGCTCTTACAACACTAAACTATGTTTTCTACCTTTATCTTATATCTACCTACCACTTCAGCATTAAAAAATAATAATAATAATAATAATAACAATATATAAGGGAGAAATGTGGGATTCACATATAAATCAAGTATAAAAATCAAACATTCATATTTGACCTGATTGTTTATAGTTCATAATGCGTCATCAAACCGAAAGTTTCTGTGATGACTGCCCTTGTACTATTCACCATGTAAGAACTTATTCACTATGTAAGAATTTGTTCACCATGTAAGAACTTGTTCGTTATGCTTCAGAAAATTAGAGACTGACGAGAATTAGGCGTGGGGTGGATTAATGATTGTGCATTGAGCACTGAGTCCCCTATACAGAATTTTATTGTTGTTAACAACCATTTGATCAATAAATATGAGAGATGCCCTCTCAAAAAAAAAAAAAAGTTAAAGCAACTCACCTACCATATGATCCAACAATTTTATGTACTTTTAGGCATTTGTAAAGAGAAATGCAGAAGTTATTTCATGCAAAAATCTGCACATAAACGTACAACTATACTGGTAACAGCCCAAAAGCGAACACCCAAACATCCTTCAGCATTGAACAGGTTAAACAAACTGAAGAATGTCATTTTAGTCCTCTAGAATACTACTCAGCAACACAACAGAAATGCATTATTGATACACATTCCCTTAATTCTCAAGAGAACTATATTGAGTGAAAAAAGTCAATCTCAAAAGGTTACATACGTGATTCCATGTACATACTTTCTTGAAATGACAAAATTATAGAAATTGAGAGTGGATTAGTGATTCCTAGGATTACGTAAGGGTGGAAGAAGAGAGGTGGCTATGGCTATAAAAACAGGGGCCATGAACTTGTGATCAATTGTCGTATGTTGAATACGGCAGTAGTCACGTTAACCTACTCGTGATAAAACTGCATGGAAATACATACACACAAAAGTACATGTAAAACTGGTGAAACTGGAATAGGGCCAGTGAACTGTGAAAGGGAGCAGAATATGCCACTCCAAAATATGCCACTTTGGTGTGCAGATTATTTTAAGATGAAGGTCATCAAGACCCAAGCAGACTCAGACAAACTTATACCTCCCTTGTAACTACCTAAAAGTATTTAGATAGGAGGCCTAGCTCAGAGAGAGCTATTACTAGATACCTTTTTTAGCTGAAAGATCCATCTGCAAAGCAGGGCAAACTTCTAATTACCAAATACTGGTTCACCTTGTGCATTAACCTCCTCCGCTTGAAGCCCCAGGCCACTATCCCATTTCTAGCTCAGGGTGGCTCATAAATCTCCATTGCCTGACCTGCCCTTCCTTGACTCTCATGTCTTCAGGGTTCCTGTAGGAAAAAATTAAATTTTTCTCTTCTTAATATCAACTTAAGTATTAGACCAGCCAAAGAACCTAGAAGGGAGGAAGGGGAAATTTTTCACCTCTATAATTACTGGATCTCTCTGTAATTTTTTTTTAAGTTGCAAGAAAATCTATTATCTCAAAATGAAAGTTAAAAAAAAAAAAATAAGTACATCAGCTAAAAACCAAACAGCTGGGGATTTTAAACCCAAGAGTAACTGCCCTCCCATTCTCCTGTCTGCTAACAGAGGTGGTGTGGTTTTGTTCCCCCATTGCCCCTCATCACAAAGTCTTTTTTGCAGGAGGTGCTCTTTCAACACTGCTCTTCACCATCCCCACTAATGCATGTTCAATCACTCATCTAACCTCCATGTTTTCTCTTTCCATCACCATGACTTTAGTATCAAAACTTTCTCCAAATAAAGTAATTTGCCTTCTAGAGACAACACCAATGTCAGCCAATCCTGTCAATGAACTCCCCACTATCCTTTCCTAATGTTCTTAATCCTTGATTTTTCTTATACTCTAGATTTGATGCCATTTCTGAAAGTCTCTATTCAAATAATTTTTACTGTAATTATCCTTGAAAATAAAGTGTCTTGTGTTGCTATAATATTGCCATAAATCTAAAAAAGTTGAAAGTAATCAAAAAGATTTAAATACTTCATTTTTGTTAAGACTCACTGTAGAATTCCCAAACTTGATTAGTCTTATAAAATAAGACATTTTGAGAGTTAAATTTTAAGAAATATTTTCAAGAAAAGAAGCAGTGCCATACTTAAACGTCCTCCTTTTTTCTGTTTTAACTCTGAAATCTCACTTGTTCTGCCTCCTAGAACACAATCACTAAGTTCGGCTATAAGCCAAAATTAAGGATGGACAGAAATTCTAGGTATTACTAAACATCCCAAGTATATAGGAAGAGATTACTTGAAAAGAATGCTGCTGAAATATTTTATTATTATTTGTGCTTAAATCCAAGTATATTTTTTCCTCAGATAGTATCGTAAAACAAAAAATAAGATTTTTTGACTGCCTTGTACACTGTAGGGATTATTACAGATTTCAGGCACATTATTCCATCCAATCCTCAAGCAAATCTTTGAGAGGGTAGTAAAAATACCTGTTTTACAGTTCAAAAAAAGAGAATTTTAAACAATGAGTCCTAGGGTACAGAGACTTGGGTTTGAGTCCTTGCCCTAACACTAATTGTTATTTTCATTGTACAACACAATGCCATTATTGTACCCCTTACATTAGGTACAGGATGGACAATATTAATTAGCTTAATCCCTTCAAATAAGGGATAGAATAAAATAAGTAGCTATTATCAATTTTGTTTTTTGTAACCCCTCTAACATCCTTTAAGTATATTCAAATTCAGAAAAAACTATTAATCATAACATTTGCTCAGTACATCATACTGAGCATCTACTATGTGAATATAGCAGACCAAAAAGCATGCTGTAAATGGTCAGATCACTCTATTTGAATCAGATTCTCAATTAAGGCCAGGAAGAGGTAAAAATACTTACATTTCCTAAATGTAAGTATACTTATCTCAAGTATCTGCAGCATACCGTTTAAGTTCCAGGCTGTCACCCTACACTCTAACCCCAACCTCCTCACCCCCTCTGTCCACAATTAATGGTTTAGAAGAGGAAGCCATAATATTTCACCCAACCATCCCACCTATTGGAAACACTTGAAGGCTATGTAATCCTTGGGTTAAATTCCACTAAAACACACATATCCCCACACGCTAATGTAAATTGTTTTAAACTATCTTTTTTCAAAAACACTATGGAAAAGTGAGCTTTTCATTTCTGGTTAAATTTCTGTCAAAAATAGTCTATAGACGTGCATTTTAGATAAAACAAAATCAAAAAACAAAACAGTTAAATCCAAGGGAATGACAAACACCAAATTCAGGACATTCTGGGAAACAGATGGGTGTGGGCTGGGATGTCTAGAGGATTATGTGATTGAGAAAGGTGTTACACAGGGGTTTTTCTTTACTTGTAATGTTGTATTTCTTAAATTGAGTTGGGAATACACAGCTCCAGAGAGCTACAACAGATCACCTAGCATTACTGTCCTTTTAACTGTGACATCAATCATCTCATATTAACAACACAAACTAAAACACGTTGAAAAGTGGTTTTCAACCTTTAAAAAAGAAACTCTTTCCCAAATGAAATGTTACTCAGAACAGATACACAAAACAGATAAAACCAGAATTGGCTTTTCTTCCCTCACTCCCATCAGTGACCTGCAAAGTACTTTGTGGTACACCAACAGCACCAGAAACTGCATTTTGAAAGTATAAGGAGACCCATTCAGCAACTAGTTTCAAATAAACCTTCCCATATTTAACTTTAAAAATGGTGCTATAGTGATTTCTCCAGCTATAATTAAATGACAAATAATAATCAGGATATACACTGTTAACAGTAATATGCCTGCCTTACCATTATCAATGAACTGTTAATGTTCCAGTTTAAGGCCAATCCTTTAATTTGTACACTAAACCTCAACACTGCTCTAGCAATGGCCATCTGCAATCTTTTCCTCTAGTGGATCAGTTCCATCAGCATATTGTTATGCTTCACTGGCTCCCTTTTAAAAAAGGAAAGATAAAACAACACTCTCCTTTCACCCACATTCTACTCCAGCCATAGTTCTTTTCTTTATTCCCTTTTAGATCAAAACTCTATAAAGAGTTTGTTAATCACTGACTTCACCTCTTCACCTCCGACCCTCTTAAATCTACTCCAATCAAACCTTCATCACCCAAGCCCATTGGAACTGCTCTAATCAAGGTCAATGCTTCCTAGACTGCCAATTCTCAGTTTTCACATTATCCACCCTACTAGCAGATCTAGACACAACTGATAACAAACATTCTGTAAACACTTTCTTCATCCTTCATTTGGCTTCCAGGAAATATTCTAATTTCTCTTCCAGTCCACTGGCTGTTCCTTTTCAACCTCCTTTCTTGGTCCCTCCTCAAGTCCGATTTCTCAATACCATAGTACCACAGGATCAATCACCAGCTATCTTTCTTTTCTAAATGTAGCAGAGGTGGGCAAACTTCCAGTTGATCAAATCTGACCATACCCATTCCTTTACATAATGTCTGTGGCTGTATTTGCACTACCCTGTAGAACTGGGTGTTTCCAAGAGTCCCTGTAGCTGCAGAGACTGAAAGATTTACCTTCTAGCCATTTACAGAAAGTTCAGACCCATGGTCTTTGCTTATTATCTATAATCTCGGTGAAATCTAGTATCCTGGTTTAAATTCATTCTACATGCTGATGACTCCAACCCAATCTCTTCCTTAAACTCCAGACTTATAGTCATCTGCCTACTCCACATCTGCATTTGGTGCCTAAGGAGATCCTCAGATGTAAAACAATCCAAAAACACAAAATCCCCAATTCTTCCCACACCAAAAACCAACTGTTCTACAGTCTTCTTCATCTAAATGACAATTTCACTTTAGGCTAAATCTTGGAGTCATTCTTAATTTCCAGTTCATGTGCTGATTCTTTCAAAATACATCCAAAATCACATCACTTCTATTTTATCATCCTAATCCAAGCCACTGTCTCTCTTTGAGACGAAAGCAAATAGTGTCTTAAATGATCTGTTATTCACATAGATTAAGTCATTCAGTATCTTCAATGGCTTTGCATCTTATTCAAAGTAAAACCTAAATCCTTTCCAAAGCCTACAAGGTCCTGCTTAATCTGGCCCTTGCTACCTCTGAGTTCATCTTCTATCATTTCCCCACTCCAACAACTAGTGGCTGCCTCACTCAACACACCAAACATGCTCTCTTCAGAAGGCCTTGACATTTCCTTTTCTTTGCCTGGAACATACTGCCTTCAGCCCATGTTTATATGTCTGCCCTCCTTATTTCTATACAGCAACCTCTACTTCCCAAGACTATCATATTTCCTCTTTTAGCTTAATTCTTTAGAATTAAGAATTTGAGTACTGCCTCTTCCATGAGGCAGCTCTTTTCTCTTATATATTGTTTGTTTATTAACTATCCCTCCAAAAAGAATTCAGTTTTTTGAAAGAGTAACTGTCTTGCTGTCTGCAGTATTCAGAGTACCTGGCAAACAGTAGGCGCACAATGTATTTGTGTTCAGTATCTTAGGTTTCCATATGACACCCCCTCCTAATGTTTTCTTACCTCACACATTCCATTTGTTTTATCAACAAATTCATCTAGGATGGTGTGTTCCAAAAGCAGTAGTATCCATTCTTCATTCTACGATTTCCCTGTATCTTCTAAACCTTTCACTTATAATCAATCTTTGACATCTAGGTACCTGCCAATTAAAACTACTAAAAAGCCTCACTGTATAAAAGTTACGTTCTGTTCTTTACAGAGTATCTTTATTCCCCAGGACACTCCCACCTTGGGATTCCTTGAACTAGAGTGCACCATATTTTATTGATTCTGAAACAATCATTTTACTTAACTTACACAGGTTGGTTCATTTACATAAAACTTTTTATAATTTATATTTATAAATAAGTAGATTGCTGTACACAACAGTGGAAAAACAATGTAAAGTGGCAACAGCAAAAATAATTTCACAAAGCTTGCTAAATCTCATCCTTTATATAAGTAATAATAATATTATGTAATACAGTTTTACAATGCTGTTGTCATATTGCCTCAATATGAAACTTTTACTGGCATTGAAAATGCATTAAATTTTGTGTTTTAACAATTTATTAGCCAATTACACAGGTACTCAAGTTAATTTCTAAACACCTCAGGGTATGACCACCAGTTTTTATTAGAAAAAGACTATTTCAAGTTAAATAATCTTGATTTAAGCAGCCTTTTCAGAAGTGTAACCACAGTATGCATTTACCAGTCCCAAATGTTTAGGACTATCTCCATCTTAAAATTGTTATACATTAAATGGATGAAAGTGACAAAGTTTTCATTTAACAAAACTATTGCTAGGAGACAGGAAAAGGCCTTCCTCAACTCAGAACAACCCATTCACATCCAGGCTAAAAAACTGAGTGCTAATATAAAACAGTACACAATTACTGTAACAAATACCTGAAACTTTTTAATGCAACCAAAGCACTAAAATAGAGCAGACATTTCCCTAGAAAGCAGGAATTTGTGAAAATCTTTACAATACTGTATGTATATTTCTGTGGTTTGAATCAAAGGGTGTTTGCAAGGTTCTCTAGTGTAATTCCCAAGTGATAAAATGTCACTAAGAATTAGAATTAAGAATAAGAGTAACGATAACTGCAACTGAATCCTATTCAGTTGCAAAATGTCACACTTGTTTCAAAAAAAAAAAAAAAATGAAGGACATTCTGTAGACTTAAAGGTCCATGTTCTCTTAGCAAAGTGTTTCTATTTTTTTAAGTTTTAAATATACTTAAATTAAAACTTGTTTACATTTTAAATTAAAGTCTATCCCAGTAACCTTCTGCCACTAACATGCCATGGGATTCTTAGTTCCTCTACTCCATTATAATTCTATCATTCATATAACACAAAACAGTGGTTGTCAAACTTCTATGTATGCCAACATGACTTTTGGAAGCTTGTGAAGTATGTAGACATCCAGGTCTCATGACTCAGAGGGTATGATTCAGTTGGTCTTGCATGGGTCTGAGTGGTATTTTTAAATTCCCAAGTAATTCTGGGACAAGTGGTCCATGAATCACACTTTAAGAAACAATGGTACATGTTTTTGACCATGAAATAAAAAAGACAAAATGTTTCTCTAAAATATAATGCATATAGATTTCTCTGAAATATACTAAAATATGTTCTGAAGAACACTGAAAAATCAACAGACTTGAGATTACTGGCAGTATATTTTTATAGTATATGCTCACTTTTTGTTCAAAAGAAGCACATACACAACTCAAACTTCTATACACCTTAAATAACTGTAGTAGATTTAGTCTGTAATATTAGATATTTAGTCTTCTAATAGGAGAAAAGATTCATGAGAAACCAAGCACTTGTCTATTGCTGCTCTGGGTAACAACCACAGTACCACAGATGTCACTGTAACCCTTTTGATCATTCCACTTCAATTCATTCAGTATGTTATTACTCTCTAGTAATTATTCTTAATTGCATTTTATGTGTAATTTTCAAACTACCTAAATGTAGAAGATATAAGATATCCATCCATTTAGAATGAAGAGCAAAGACATCTGAAATGTTCAAGGAACTACAGGAAGGTCGGTATGGCTAAAGCTCAGCAAGTAAACAGAATCCAGAGACATAAGGTCAGAGAGGTTAACAGTAAAGAGAGTAACAAATCAAATGCCTGTGAGCCAGTCTAAGGACATCTGAGAGGGCTATGAGCAAGAATAACTTGATATGATTGCTGAGTTGAGAAGGAATTGACTAGCTGGAAGACAGGAAAGCAGAAAGATTAGTTAGGAGGCACAAAATTACTGGCCTAGGCAACTGTGAGGCTGTAGTTTCTATTTAACAATTTAAGGAAGACTATAGGAAAAGCAAGTCTGAGAGGGGAAAAAAGAGAAGCTCTATTCTGGACACTATGTAACAATCACCATAAATAAAGTATTACATATGATAATAACAGATATGCCAACCTTCACAAGGGATTGGGAGGCTAGAAGTAATTTCTAAACTGAAGCCTAAAAATAGTAAGGAATTAATTAACTGGTCAAAAGGGGCTTGGGCAGGATTGTATTCAAGAAGGAAACAGCATGTGTTAAGCACCCATGTGTGAAAGAATTCTTACTATCTTCAGAGAACTGAAGCATATAGGAGGGCTAAAACACATGTAGCAAGCTATTCACTCAAACATTTATATTTCATCTTAAGGGCAATGGGAAGACACAAAGATTTTTACATAAAGAATGAACAAGTACACTTTTCTTAAGAGGTGATTCTGGCTATGGTTCAGAGAATGAACTGGGGGCAAGGAAGTGGCAATATGCCACTGCTTTGATTCAGGCAAAAGAGTATCATCATCTAAGCTACAAACAGATTCAAAAGCTTTTTCAGAGGCAAGATTTAAGAGACTAAGTGTCTGTTGGGGAAAAAGGGGGATAATGGCATTTAAAAAGGTCAAGAGCTAAGCAAAATAAAATAAACCAAGATGGAAAGAAAGACTAAACTCATACAATCAGTAAAGGCATCCATGTTTCACACAAATTTCAGGTTCACTCCATTCCACAGCTAAAGAAATGTACACATTACCCATGTCCAGTATTTGTGTTTTGAAAAATCAATTTTCACCAAAAATAGTTAAACTCAGGCATTAACATTTTATACTTATACAAATTATACATCAAATACACTTCATATTATATACTTTAAACGTAAAACCAGTAACAACTCTTCCCTCAGTCTTACATGGCACTATATAATTGTATAATGCCTTTGTTTTATAATACTGTATCTCATTCATTAAGAAAAACGTAGGAAAAAACTGTACATTTAAAATACAGAGAATATCCAAGAATTACTAGAATATGAAATGAATGTCTTTCTTTTTTTAAAGTAAATCCACGAGAACCTGGAATTTGGCCAATATTAAAATGTTTAATACTTAGTATTTTGCAAGTCAAAATAAATATATCCTGACTTAAAGCAAAAAATGAATACTGTATTTGCTGGGCAACTTAAGACTTTAATAAATTGGAAGTGTATTTGACAAGGCATAAACTCAACCACTTTTTATATAAATATCTGAGTTTCACAATATATGCAATGATGTACTTTAGACTTCTGTTTATAATACTCTTGAAAATTCTCTATTTCTCAACTTAAACTTAATAGAAAACTATCATGCTGTTCTACCCATCTCCATATAGCAATGAAAATACTAAATGAACACTGGTGGAAAATACCTCAAAGGTCTCCCTACAAACAAAAGAAGCCATATATACTAAACTACACTTCTAGCAAGGAGAGTGTTTTAGTTACCATAATGTGGCAGGAAACAGAGCAAATATTTGAAAGCATAAATGAAAGCACAAAAATCAGAAGGTTCTCCTGTGTACGTTCTCAAGCCATTTATTTGGAAAGGACTTTGGAGGTTATCAACTCAACCTTGCTGAAAAAAGAGTAAGGAAAAAAAGGCAGTACCAAAGAAATTATAATTTTCTCACAGTCAAAAAACCTAGTAATAACCAGCAAAACAAAAACAAGACCCAGATCTCAAGACTGCTACTCCTGCCACTTTACATTTTCTCACCTTTATTCTTGTTAATAAATCAACAACAATCAGTCTCTAGCAGCATACCATCCTAAAAGATACAAACATCCAAATCCAAAGAGGAACTTTCTTACAATCAAAATCCAGTCAATATTCAGAATTCTGGTTCTATGACTTCTTTTTAACATTTAAATTTTTAATTGGTAAGTAATTCCGTAACAAGATGCTTTGACGTGTATATTAAAAACCCAAAGGCTAACCAGTAAGGGTCTTCTGAAATAACACTGCACAAAACAATCAAGTTCTCCAAATGCTCCCCTATCTTTCTCCATTGATACTAATCTTAATGATACTGAAAGCATCACAAGGAGGTAACAGATAATACTTCACAAAGTGGTGACAGGGCTAACAAACTGGAACTGCACCACCATTCTGACCCACCAGCCTGACTTTCACCTGGATTTGATCAATTTTGAGCCTACACAGAGAAAAAAACATAATATGAAACATATCTACAAAAATGAATTAGTGTGGGAATTCCACTCCTGGGAATTTACCCGAAGAAAACAACTTATCAGATTCAAAAAGACATATGCACCCCTATGTTTATAGCAGCACTATTTACAATAGCCAAGATACAGAAACAACCTAAGTGTCCATCACTAGATGAATGGATAAAGAGGTGGTACATATACACAATGGAATACTATTCAGCCATAAGAAACAAATCCTACCATTTGTAACAACATGGATGGAGCTAGAGCGTAGTATTATTAGTGAAAGAAGCCAGGCAGAGAAAAACAAAACCAAACTATTTCCCTCATTTGTGGAGTATAAGAATGAAGCAAAAGTGAAGGAACAAAATAGCAGCAGACTCACAAGACTCCAAGAAGGAACTAGTGGTTACCAAAGGGGGAAGGGTGGGGGGTGAGGGAAAAGGGGATTGTGGGGTTATCATGATTGGTGTACATGGTGTATGTGGGGTCACGGGGAAAACTGTAACTCAAAAAAGACAAAAAGGGACTCTGTCGTATCTTACTACATTGATAGACAGTGAGTGCAATGGGGTATGGGGGGACATGATAATAAGGATGAATGAATAACAACATTGTTTTTCTTGTGAAACCTTCATAAGAGTGTATATCAATGATACCTTAATAAAAGTAAAATAAAATAAATTTTAAAAAAAGAATTAGTGCTTTTCTAAGCCAGACGACAGCTTTTTGAAAACCACACATATCCTTAAGAATACTAAGAGAAAAAATGGAGATGATTTAAAAAAAAATAAACACCAGAATTCTCATATGTAAAAAAGTAGATAGCAACCTTCAAAGCATTCACCTTAAAGCCGTCTCAATTCCCTAAAGTTATTACTCATCTTTCAGAAACCATCTGTGCCTAGAAAATACTCACTGTGATATCTTAAGCTAATTCTTTAATCAATGAAGATGGGTTTGACTATTAAAAACAATGAACAATTCAATGAAAATAATGGTAAATAAGGTAGAAAGTTAGCTAATAATGCAGCAGATCAAAAATAAAATGGGACTGAAGAGAAATTAAGAATGACCATTTACTGTGGCTTCTGTATTTCAACATGATGTGCATTCAACCATGAAGGTCCTCAACTGAACCAATGTTGGACTGAAGCAGTTTATATTCCTTCAATGAGTTTACTTTTAAAAGTCATAGTTTTACTCCAAAATGCATGTGTTCAAGAGCTAAAGCATGCCATGTTATAGCTGCATTCTTTTTTTTTCTGAAACGATCTTCAGTTAATATTTTAGCCACCTTAGGAATAAAAATCACAATGCAATGAATCACTTACTAAAAATACTTAGAGCAGAGAGCCCAGATATAAACCCAAGCATATGGTCAATTAATATACAACAGAGGAGCCATGGATATACAATGGGGACATGACAGCCTCTTCAACAACTGGTGTTGGCAAAACTGGATAGCAGTATTTAAGAGAATGAAACTGGATCATTGTCTAAACCCATACACAAATGTAAACTCAAAATGGATCGAAGACCTGAATGTAAGTCATGAAACCATAAAACTCTTAGAAGAAAACATAGGCAAAACTCTCTTGAATATAAACATGAGCAACTTTTTCCTGAACGCATCTTCTCGGGCAAGGGAAACAAAATAAAAAATGAACAAACTAGACTACATAATGCAAAAAAGCTTCTGTACAACAAAGGACACCATCAGCAGAACAAAAAGGCATCCTACAGTATGGGACAATATATTTATACATGACATACCTGACAAGGGGTTAACATCCAAAATATATACAACACCCAAAAAGCAAATAACCCTATTAAAAAATGTGTGGATGATATGAACAGACACTTCTCTAAAGAAATTCAGATAGCTAACAGGCACATGAAAAGATGCTCCACATGGCTAATTATCAGGGAAATGGAAATTAAAACCACAATGAGGTATCACCTCACACCAGTTAGGATGGCCAACACAGAAAAGACAAGGAACAACAAATGCTGGCGAGGATGTGGAGAAAGGGGAACCCTCCTACACTGCTGGTGGGAATGTAAACTAGTTCAACCATTGTGGAAAGCAGTATGGAGGTTCCTCAAAAAACTAAAAATAGAAATATCATTTGACCTGGGAATTGCACTCTTAGGAATTTACCCTAAGAATGCAGGAGCCCAGTTTCAAAGACATATACACCCCTATTTTATCACAGCACTACTTACGATAGCCAAGATATGGAAGCAACCTAAGTGTCCATCACTAGATGAATGAATAAAGATGTGGTACATATACACAGTAGAATACTATTCAGCCATAAGAAAGAAACAAATCCTACCATTTGCAACAACATGGATGGAGCTGGAGGATATGCTCAGTGAAATAAGCCAGGCGGAGAAGGACAAGTACAAATCATTTCCCTCATTTGTGGAGTATAACAACAAAGCAAAACTGAAGGAACAAAACAGCAGCAGACTTACAGATGTTAAGAAGGGACTAGGGGTTACCAAAGGGGAGGGGTGGGGGAAGAGTAGGTGGGGAGGGAGGAAGAAAGGGATTGAGGGGTATTAAGATTGGCACACATGGTGGGGGGGGGCTCAGGGGGACGGCAGTGTAGCACAGAGAAGGCAAATAGTGACTCTGGCATCTTAATACACTAATGGACAGTGACTACAATGGGGTGTGATGGGAACTTGATAATATGGGTGAATGTAGTAACCACATAGTTTTTCATGTGAAACCTTCTTAAGAGTATATGTCAATACCTTAATAAAAAATTAATAAAATTTTCAAAAAATTGTAATAAAAAAAGAAAAATAAGGAGACTTGGCCTAACAAAGAAGCATATTGTGCTAAATGTGCTTTAAATCTATAACTTAAGTTGTACCACAGGAAACTAGTGATTTTTTTTTACCTACAAATAATTGCAAAATTTTAACCCAATAAAGCTATGATGAGGGGCTGCAACAGAAATGCACGTTCTACCTTTCATGAATGTTGCCCTTCTAACTGTAACAGGAAATAAAATGCACTTAGCAGGAACTACATATAGTGACCACCTTGAACACTCGTTCGTTGTTATAAACGTTTGTTTTCCCTTTGGATACCCTTCCTACTGATCTCATTAATAAAATTAAGTAAATCTGTTTAAAAAAAGAAAATGTTAAGATGTTTTTTTAACTTAACCCAGAAGTTTCCAAATTAGTGACATTTTGGTATGGTTCCCACCTAGCAAAATTCCGAACTAGGTTATAACAGCAAGAAAGAGACTACCCAATGAAAAACACAGCACATCCAAAATCTATCTAGACCCCATTTCCCTTTTTCTTGGATTCTTCCAGTATATCAGGTTCAAGACTGAGGTCTTCTTCAGCACTTCTAACCATTTAGACACCAGAATTTTTCTCTCAAAATAACTCCAATCAACTGCAATTCTCTTTAAACCTCACTTCCACCATCTTAATTCAAGTCTAAATCACCTCAAATCTACAGTACAATTAGCAGTGCTAATACATACGGCTTTATGTAAGCATAGTTAGCTCACATGCCCCAAATCAGCATACAAAAAAGGCAATTTCAAAGCCTAAATGTGTAATATGCCAATGGACCAGAACGTAAGGGTGGGGAAACAGCAGTGAATAATGTATAATCCCGTATCTGTGATAGGAATATGGTGTTGACAAAACCAAATTAAACAGGAGTAATAGCGCCCAGCAGGTCTGCTCTAGACTGACCATCTTTCCTGCACTATTGCACAATGAAAATGACAATTAATATATTAAATTCAAGAGCAAAATAAATTTTCCCCATGTCTACAGTAAAAATAATACTTTAACAATGAAATACTAAAATGAGTGCTATGTTTTGAAATCTGTTCTTCCCAGGAATCAAGAGTATCTCTAAACTGTAAGAATCAGGAACTCACCCACTCCTTGTCAAAGTAAAAATAAATAAAAATGGCCCAAAACGAAGTACTTTGTTCTACTCTTCCAAAATAACACTTACATTTAGCAGTTATAAACTATTGTAATTACACAAAAACAGAAAAATAAGGTTAATCTAGTTTAATTAACAGCCTTGTTACTTAGACCCCTAATATTGTTTATATTTAAATGTCCCATAATGAGACTTAATGTATCTATGCACATATATTAGATACAACAAATGGTTCTAAAACCCTGATAAGAAGCCAATAGGCAGCAGGGATAGCAGCAGGTATAGAAACCAGACCAAATCACCAGAAAAAGGCTGTAGGCAATAAAGAAAACTACTTCTAACAGCCTGTGATACTGTGTTCCAACTTCCCTAGTTTTTTCCATTACAATGAATGTCTTCACAATCACCAAGCACACATTTTTATGAAGTTGCAAGAGTCTGCAAAATTATTCTTCACAGGTCAATTGTAGAAATACTTTATCATAATCCTCTCCTCACCTAACCAAAATATTCCAAAATAATTTACTAGTATTGCTTTTCAGCTACCAGAAAGGCCTCGTTCTAGGAGTATAGTCTAGGTCAGAACCTTTCAGAAGATGCTAACATATGTCATACTCTTCTGGCACACAGTCACACAATTCAGAAGTAATGAAAGATTAAACGAAAAGATTAGCACTATCTAAATAGGTCAACCACACACACCCTAGTTTTCTTCTAAAATGCAATTATTCCCAAGGGTAAATTTACAAAGAACTGTTTGCTAACACCCAAGTCAGCCGAGTATACCAACCTGATGAAAGCTATTTTCCAGACAAAAATTAAATGAAATTTAGCACTGAACTGCCTTACGACAGCCTGAAGGCACAGGATGGGTATGTAGCACCAAAGATAGCTTTATCTAAAGCAATTATGGTAGCTCCAGATACTACCCAAATTTACCTTACTGGCCTGTCCAGTTGGTAACACTGATTAGAAATTTCTCAGCTGGCATTAGTTCTACTCTAGGGCATTAGATGTCCTTGCCACAAGATAGTAAATTAGTTATTGAATGCGTTAACTGCATACAAATTGTACTATCTGTGAATCAGGAAAGAAGGTGAAAGAGCAAAATCCTTTAAAACTCAAGAAAACACATTAAGGAGGAAGCAGTAGCTTGAGACCTGACACTAGGGCTGCTGACCTGACACTAACTCTTAATTAGAGGAGTAAACCTAGTAATTTCCTGTGTTCACAGCCCAAGCACAGTCCAAAAGCTCTAGAAGCATTTTAGATACAGAATTTAATTCACTGTACAACAATCCTTAGGGAGTGAACAGAAAACTCAAGTATTGGGTTTATCACCACCTAGTTCCAAGTTATCAGAGCCTTGATTTAACTACAAATGTAACTGAAAGAAGACTTCACCCATTAGTTAAGAATAAGGGATAAGTATTAACATTATCCAAGCACTAAAAAGTACTCCTACTCAGGCCCCTTAAATTGTATCAACACCAACTGTTCTGTGGAATCCACACACAAACATTAAATAAGTTAAAAAAAAAAAAAGCCCAACATAATAAAAGTCCTTCTGGTATATTCTGGCATAGGAATGTGTACTATGAAAACTACTAATGAATTCAAAATCATAGGATTTAAAGCAATTTTATTTTTCCCCTCTCTGCATTTCCTAATGTTTCTATAATAAATATGTACTATCAAAGAAAAATTTTAGTTCAAGAAGCACTATATACTTCAAGAACTGATTAACTCCAACCCTGCACAAATACAGTATTTCAGAAATCAGGCATGTACAAATTTATTTAGAGAAAGGAATATATGTAAAGCTTTTCAGACTAACATGATGATCATATTCTCCAGTACTATCCAATTCAGCAGCCACTTACCACATATGGCATTAGGCACATGAAATGTGGTTAATCCAAACCAAAATGTGCTTTAAGTGTGAAATACTGGACTTCAAAGACTACACACACACACACAAGATTGTAAACCTTACTAAGTTTTAAAAATATCCAGTCCATGTTGAAATGGTATTTTAGACGTATTATTGTAATATACTAACATTAATTCCACTGTTACATCAATATGGTTACTAGAAAACTACATACCTATGATTTTGCATTTGTGGCTCACAGTGTATTTCCACTGGACATTCTGTGCTGCTCTAGAACCTCGTTACTCACATGCAACCAGCATCACGGGCACCATCTGGTATCTTGTTTAAAAAGGCAGACCTTTGGGCCCCAGAATAGCACTGATGAACTAGAATATACATTTTTGCAAGATCCCCAGGTGATTCGTATACACATTCAAGTTCGAGAAAACCTGTTCCAGAAAACTGCAGTTTTATTTCCTCTAAATCACAATAATCCCAATATTCTTTTATCTCTTCATTTATTGAAATGCTACAGGGCTCAGGCACTGTTCTAAGCAACAGGGATTCAAGGGGGTAAAATCATTAGCAAAATAAACTCACTCCCTGTCCTGGTGGAGCTTATATTCCCCAGAACAAGAAAAAATAAACTAAAATACAATCAGCTTTGTTATTAGCATTTGTTTTTAAAATGCAAATTTGTTTAAGCACTGTTGATATATCAAGAAAGTATTTGAGCTTAACATAAATTTTCCACTTGCTTATGAGCTGATTTCACCTGTGAGAAATACAAGCTGCAGCCAAGTGAGCCAAGCTACATAAGGAATTTACAAAGCACACAGATGCACATACCTCAAACATCTGCCAGCTACTTCAGTTCACTGTATGAATTATGAATCATATCCATCCACAAGTGGTGTTACAACTTTCAAAGGGTTATTTCAGATAAGCATCCTTCCATCACTTCACAGTAATTCACAAGCTGCAACCCTTCCAACAGATGTTCACTTACACAAGCTAACTTAAGGACTTTGTCAAGGTAAAGCACCATGTTTATTATATTAACATATTCTTTAATCATTTCATATTACACTATAACTTTTGTTAGGTTCCTACTCTTCTGTGTGTCAATGACAATGCTTTTTAATATTGTGCCCCTAACCATAACTTCCACATAAATCCTGTGGTGCAATTTTGCATAGCATGGTGACTTTTAGGAAGACGTGTGTCACATTGTAACAGAATGACTGTAAATAAATAACATCGTCACTTAAGGACAAAGAAGGAAAAGACAGTGATGGGGATGGTTGTTTCAGAGTGAGCGAAAAGGATAAGGAAGGCCTCTATGAGTGTGACATTTAAGAAGACACGTTACTGAAATGAGAGTTCACCAGGAATACAAAAAGATGTACATCCCAGGAAGAAGCATAATGTACAGCATCTTAGAAACAGAAACAGCATTCTTCCTATAGGACCACTCTGGACAGAGCAGCACAAACAAGAGGAAGAGTGGGAGGTGAAGAAGTTAAATACCCAGACACCAGAATTACACAAGGTCTTTTCTAGGCCTTGATAAGTTATACTTACTGGAGGGTTTTGAGCATGAGAGAGATGGAAGCTAATGAGCATTTATTTTAACTGGACCATTCTGACTATTGTGGACTGTGGGGGTCAAGTAACTGGGTGAAGCAAAAAAGATGCAGGGACACCATTCAGGAGGCTCTTGTAGAGTCCAGGTAAGAGGCATGGTAGCCAGGACTACAACAGTTGTATTTTAAGTATTGACAAGTTATACTTGGAGTATAATTTGAAGGTAGAGGTAAGGTTGTGCGTACAGCAGAGACTTGCTTTCTAGTTTCAACAACAGTAGGCTAAATACTTTAATTGGATTATGCTTTCATCAGCAAAACAGAAATAATCCTGATCAGCAATTTGCAAAGGGTTAACATTTTTAAAAGCTTTAAAAATTATGAAGTACAACATAAATCATAAGAAAGGAGATCCTTCATAGATATAGCTCAAGCCTTAAATAATTTTTTGAAATGACTGACAAGTAGTATCTCCAGTACTTAGAGTCCCAGAAGCCCAATACAGATACAGATGACTCCCAAGCTACAGAATCCCTAGATGCCACAGCTCAATGCTATCATCACTCTTTCCAGCATCAAAAAATGTAAAATTATATCCATTAAAACAGATGCTTAACAGAGAGATAAGATACATAAATTTTCTTTAAATTATGGACCCAAATCCTAAGTATGTAACACCAACAACTTACATCTTGCACAACTTAAAAACAGTTCAATTTAAGACTGACTTAAAAGATCAGTGAACCACTTTGAAATATTTTTGGTTGTGAAACAGAAATACTATTACATCATAAACACATAATAACTATCTCTTTAAAAATAACCAGAATGTTAAAATGTGATGACAGTGAGACAAATGACATATGTGTTCATATACATGCACAAAAGTTTAGAGTATATATTTTCTGAACCTAAGGAAAAAAAATACTAGGGAGTTGAAATTTTAAGACTATCAGCCAACCTTATTCTCTTGAAGTGAATACCTGTTTGCTGTGGTTTTTTAATTGACCTAAGGAAATCCAATGCAAACATATTTGCCTAGTTTACTCTGTTACTATAAAGCATGGACCAATAAAATAGGTTATATATAGCTCCTATTTTCACTACAGAAAAATACTTAGCATTAGTCAATGGTACTGAAATCCAAGTATTAGTCAATTTTAGATTCTTTGTGAAATTTTCAAGTTGCTTTGGAAACAAGTGTCTGAATGTTAAGAGCTTGAGAAAAATGGCTTCTTCATACTGAAAATTTTGACAAGCTTTCACATTAAAACTTAAGTTTGACAAGTAAAACAATGACATGTAGTAACTGGGTCTAGAACTACTACACACATACACTGTAGCAAAGTCAATGCCCTGGCTTTGATATTGTACTATCATTAGGTAAGATGTAACCACTGGGGTAGTTTGGTAAAAGCATTGAGGATACAAGCAAAATCATCTTTATGTATAATAAACACACAACAAATAAGCTTTTATGCCTAAATGTTTCATCTCTGACAGTGTATACAATTTACCAGCCTTTCTAGACTTCACTCTGCCACTATTCGTTCAATTTTATACAAATAAAGTTCTCATTTGTAAAACTATTAAACAAGGATTCTACCTGTTCTATCCACCCTCCAATGTCAACATGAGGATCAAATGAAACTTCATTTTCAAAGTACTTTCCAACTTTACAAATGCAAAGCGTATTTCATTTAATTCAAAATGTAGTTATCTGAATAATCAGAAGGCCATATATTATAAAAGTATCAGTCTACTATAAAACATGCGAAGATTGAAACATTACTAAATTATATTTTAAAAACTATAAAAATACCAATTATCCCCAAATGGTCCCTACTGAACAATTCCTTCAGGTAGTACAGTAACATGTTTGAAAATTAGATGAAAATACATTTCCAAATTTCTCCAGATATGGCTAAATGACAAGATAAAAACTTTGAAATCTAAAAACAGTGGTTACCAAACCACTAAAGGCAATTTTCCTTTGTACTCATATATCTAAATGCTAACTAAAAAGCTACACAAATTTATTAAAGTACCCATAAAGACTATTTTTCAGTTAATTAACTGAACAAAGCTACCACCCCAAAAACATGTTCCTAACAAGTATTCCAAATACATCTATTAAGTTTCTTACAGTTAATTCAGAGACGTATGATGAGAAGAATGGGACAACCCCCAAGAGGCTGGAATTCTGTATAACAGCTTTACAGAGTATCTGTAAAAACATCCTCATTACTGAACTTATTTATACTATCATCATCCTGAAATTTGAAGTTGGTAAATTTTACTTGGTAAAAGAATCATTTCGAACCAGTCCCCAAGAAAAAAATGTATTTAACCAAATGGAAAGAGTTTTAAAATTCTATATAAGTACAAATTCAACCTGTTTTGAATGTCCATGTTTCTGAGGTTTGCACGTCAGCTGCACCTTTAAAAAACATGCCTAAGCTACACAGATCTAATGATTGTACCTTAAGATCCTTGCTTTTGGTTATTTTAAACAAAAGAATGCATGTTTTGCAGACAGATCACAGAATATATAAGAAATAACTTACTTCACCTAGTTAAAGAATCTTTTAAATTATACTGTAACACAATGTCCCTTAATTTACAGTAATCTACATTCTCTTTAATAAACCCTAGAGGAGAAAATCTCTCTTAACTGTACATACTATATTATAATGCCTCTCCTGAAGATTTCTAGGACTGATAATCCTTCTTAATCCTTGCTTTCTTACTTTTTATAGTTTATCTAAAGTCCTGTTACATATTATTTCTGAACCAGCACTTTTCAAGGAAATCTAAGGCGCCATTAAAAAGTCTTGTTATTACTAGAAAAAAGTATGTTGTGATGTGGATAAATGCCAGTATAGCCTAATCCTGAGAAAGACAAACACATCTTATGAGTTCCACATATTTAACTTGCTATGTAAAATGCAAGTTACAAATCATAGCACTTTAAGTCTTGAGTTATTAGATATTCACTAAAGTCAGATTTTTTAAAAATCCAAATGGAAAAGCAACAAATCTGAAATTAGTTCAATAAATACAGTAACCTGTTCTTATACTGTTACTTATACATGCTGAGCATACAGATAACGTAACTCACTTGCATTTGACTTTGGATAATGATTCTGACTCTACATATATGAATCTTTTACCTGTATGTATTTGAATTCAAATTTATTGAAAGACAAAAATCTAAAGGACTATAAATGCCAATAATAAAATTATTCATATGAACTGAAAAAGCTTACTTTTAAACATATCTTAGCAATAAAAGAAAATCTGGAGTCTAAGCATAATGACTAAACATGTAAGTATTAAATGAGGGAAAAATCACCACTTAACATCTTTAAAAGGCAGAAGTAACATCAAAGATGCACTCTGAACTCCAGAATGAACATCTCCTACATTACAGTATTCATTATTATTCTTACTAATTTAAGGGAATACGGCTGCCAGTTATCTCAGAGATGGTACAGACAAGAATGGAGTTACAGTATTAGTTAAAAGGCTCCAAAGGGAGAAACACACACGGCTAAAAAGCAAATGAGAAAGTGGGGCCTAACTCAGCAAACAACTAGATCAAAAAATTAAGTCTCTTACAAACGGAGCTAAGGAAAAATCAGCAAGCAAATACAAATAAAAAAGAAACTAAAAGCCAACGAGAAGAGTTATCTGGAGTTCACACAGGAAGCAAAATTAACAATCAAAATGAAAAAAAAAGTACAGAAAAAGCAAGCAGCTAAACCACCACCAGCTTTCAAGAGTGAGGGTCTTTAATAGCTTCAAAGCCAAGACCACATCTTTACTTCCAAGGAATATCACAAAACTTGCATACAGTGCAATGTTTGTTGAATGAATAAGCAACAACATTCTTGGGATTATCTCACCCGTAAAAGAATTTATCAGGCATGATTCTGTGTATGAAAGCATTTACAGAAGATTCCTAGAGCACCTAAACTGACTTCTTCCTGGATCTGGGGATAGATGATAGATTAACCAGATCATATTCTCTAAAAAAGAACCTGACATACTTATGCATAAGGAGATGAGGTACCACATCCTATTTTGTCACCATCACCAAAATTGTCACAAGAAAGCACAATACAGTGCAGACAGTGGCTGCTTTTCAAAAGCTAACATTTGAAATGAAATCCACTACAGAATAGTGGTTGATAATATCATCCCAGACTATACATTAATACTATAGAAAATTTACCCACAATTGAAAATTGCAATAGTTTAAGAAAATTTGCCTAACGACTCTTAACACTTTAATAGCCAAACCTACCTGCTCTTACAAAAATAATTTATCTGCAGAAACAGCACAAAGCTGTATGTATATTCAACCAAGAACTCTTTATTTTCCTCCCATTAAATAAACATCCAAATTATTCCAACCCAATGCAATCTTCTGACCACTATTAATTTCCTCAACCTAATAATTACATACAGAGGAAGCCAGTGTCTCAAAATCTGACCACACTTATTAAAATTGACTGCTACCCTAGGAACCAAGAGAGGACCAAAAGATGCAGGAAATTTTTTTTTAAGTGAGCGAAGAACTGAGAAGCTAGCTACCTGACAATCTGAGGCAGAAAACCACAGGGTACTCAAACTATTTCCTTAGAAGCTTACTACTATTATGTATTTACTTCAAACATGTTAACTATTGAGTAATACAAAATCTTACAGTGGGAAAAAATATGGATATCTTAATGACCTCAGTGAAACTTGTTTGTTCCTCAATGCATGCTTCAAACATGAAATTTTACTATTTTGGTAAACTTTGGCCAAGTTAAGTCTGAAAATAGTTACTATTTAACTGAGTTTTTCTCAACCTCCTACAAGATCTTTAAGCAAGGTAATAACTGTAGGTTAACAACAATGAACAAAACACATGAAGCTACCTTTTAAAAAGTTGAGTATTTGAATGGAGTTTAGAAATTACATTAAGATGATCCTGGAGAACATGGAAAATGGTACTTTAAATGTTTACTACAAAAACCCAAAAGGGTATCCTGAATCACTTTTTTTTAAAACCTGTGAACTGTCTCAAAAACTTACTAGGTTTTTAAATTCATAATTTATCATTAAAAAACACATTTAAATTCCTTAAAAAATAAATTTAGGCACCATCAAGGACCTCAAAATAAACTAAGCCAAAAAAATTGAAATGTTTACTTGGAAAGGTGAAAGTTCCTTCCTTGGAAAAATGTCCTGCATTTCTCTCTTTATTAACACATTTGGTAAACTACACTCATAAGTGTATTCTCTTAGTATCCATTATACCGGGGTCCATTTTAAGATGCTCAGGTCAGCACATTATTTCTATAGTAACCTGTTTAGGAAATCAAATAAATTGATAGAAATAAAATATTGCGATGACATAACCATATGGTAAAGTCCACAAGCTGGAAATACTTCTGCCACCTATCATTTTATATAGAGCTTTTGTTAAATACATGTAAAAGTTTCAACAAAAAGCTACTCACCACCATCCCTCTCTCTAACTCTGTGAATATGCACATTTTTGGCCTTACTGTGACCTGTGCTGTCACTATATTTGTTTTCAGGACTATCAGATCTCCGCAACATTTTATTTGGTGGTGAAGGATCTGCGGCGTCTCGCATTTTTTCATGTCTGTGATCGCCACTACTGGGGTGACTCTTCGATGAATACTTAAGTGCCTGTAAAACATCACCCCCCCCAAAAAAAGAGAGAAAGAATTGAAACTTTAAACTTAACTTCCTAAATCAATTTTATGATAAAATTTGGTGTATTAACTTCACAAAGTTTCATGAATTTATATCAGTAAAATTAAATTTCCATTTTCAATTCTGCCATTAAGTTATTCAAAGTCTAAATGTCTAAGAGTTATTTTAAGACTCTTCATACAAAACACACCACCATGTTTTAAAAAGAAAATCCACTCCATTAGTATCTTGAAAATATAAGAAATCAAATATTTTGGTAAATTAATTACTCAACAAATTTTTCTGGTAATTTTAATCTAAAGAAAAGTAGAAACTGAGTACCACCATAATCAATTTTTGCCCTACAACGAATATGCACAGACACAAGTAAAAATATCGTGAGCACGTTACTGCAAAACTACAAAAAAGCATCAGATTCTCTAATTCTTAGATTCAAATAAAGCATTTCAGACCTCAACTTACCTACTTTTGCGGCTGTCAGAAATATGAAGGCATAAAAATGTAGGCCAATACTTGTAACATAATGGAACTTACTGAACTCCCTCACAATAATGGTTTAGTTTTAATACATATTTAACAGTTTTTTACAAGGTGTAATTAATATGCTTTTACAGAGCTGGATTCAGTAAGGTTTAATCCTTGACTTATCCAAAGATAATGAACAGTTTTACACACCAGACACCTAGGGTTTGCAACTTGAGCTTTAACAATTCATGCTAGCCAGTAATAGAGCTATCGGCTTAGAAACCTGCTCTCCTATCCTTTAAGTGATTACATGTAGAAAGTATTTACAATTGACCCTTGAACAGCACATGTGGTTAGGGGGCACCAACTCCAGCAGTGGAATACCCAGGATAACTTTTGACTCCCCAAAAACTTAATAAAGCCTTCTACTGATTGTATGATAGTAAATGATGGACAAGTATTTACATGAATTTTACACATTCAGGACACACCTAGCTTTTTCTTAGCATCTTCACTATTTCTAGGCTATGCAATTCATCTGCACGTTTTTTCATATTGTCGCAAATCTCCAGACTTCTAATTACTTATTGAAAAAAATCCGTGTATAAGTGGCCCCACACTTTCAAATCCATGTAGTTCAAAGGCCAACTGTAGTTCTGGTGTCATTTCATACTTACCAAGCATTCATGAAATTTTTCATCCTGAGAACAGGGGCCACTTCTAACAGTTTCTAAAAACTTTACCTGCAGCAACTAAGTAACAAAAAGGAACCTAGAACCACCTACGTTAGAATGAATTATCCAAGTATCCAAAGATCCCAATTCTTAGTGAAACAAGAACACTTATCTTTCACTGGTAAGGCAGATATTTGCACACACACAAAAATTAAGATTGGAAGGAATAGTGGTTTACAACATACTTAAGAGTTGCAAATCAGTTAATTGTTTATTCCCAGGGTTCTCATCTCATTTTAATATCTTTACATTTGTGGTTCCCTAATAGTACAAATAAGTATGGCTCAGAAGTCATCTATCCCCTCAGCCCATCGATTCCTTTACACCCAAATAATCAAGTCGGGTCCTTCATGGCTGAGAATGATTTCCCCTCCTCACTAAAAAACCTGAACTTCCTCCAATCACCTGTCAAAGTAAGTCACTAAACCTTGCTGGAGAGCGCTAAATGGGGCCAAACACCAAATTTTAAGGGGCCCTGCGGTTCTAGTTTCGGATTTCTTGCACCGAAAGGCCTGTAGCGACTTCTGAAGCCTGCGCTCGAGTAGCAGTTCCTCCCTTCCCCCAACGTCCCCCCACCCACCCCCTCCACCCCGGCCTCGGCTGGTACCTGGTAAGGCTGCGAGTCCCCCCTCCGGTCGTGACAGCTGAAAAACAGGAAGAGAGACAACGACATAAGACATCTGGTGCGGGGAGAGGAAGAAAACGGGTACCCCCCCCTCAGGGCCCCTCCCCGCGGGAGTTCTACCGAACGTACCGGCGACGAGCCCACACTCACTCACGCACACACACGCACACGGCCCGAAGGCGGCAACGAGCGCCAAACGCCGCGAACCCGGCCCTCCGCTCTCGCCGCGCTCACTTCGTGCCCGCCGCCCGCGCGGCTCCTCCTCCCCAGCCCGATCCGGATCAGGGTTAACAACAAAAATGGCGGCTCGGCCAGCACCAGATAAGGAGGAACAGCCCCCCCCACCTCCACCCGCGCCGCCGCCGCCCCCCGCACCGCTGCGGCCGGGCCCGAAATGAAAAGACGATTTACCCATCACTGAGTCTCTGCTGTTTCCTCGCATACATTACCATCAATGCCCGGCCTGTGAGCGTGTGTCGGGGAGGGGGGAGAGCGGCCGCGAGGGGCGGGCGGGCGCGCAGGCGGCGGGCGGGCGGCACCACCGGCACCAGGGCCCAGCGCGCCCTCTGCGACTCTCAGCACTTCCCGTTACTGGCGCTGGCGACCCCGGGCCATCTCCCTCCTCCGACACCACGCTCGCTCAGCTCGGGCAGCAGCGCCAACTACGCGGCGGCAGCGGCGAACCGGGGGGAGGGGGGCAAGAAGACGAGTCCGGCTCGGGCCCGCGGAGAGCGACTGCCTCCTTCGCCTTCTCCTCCTCCTGCTCTGCCGCCTCCTCCCCTCCTCCCCCCGCCGCTGCCGCTGCCTGGTCCTTCTCCCCCTCCTGCCGCCGCCGCCGCCGCCGCCGCCGCTGGTGCCGCCGCTGCCGCTCCACCAACTACATCCGGGCAATTCGGACTCTGCGGCCTTCGGAAAACCTCGGCAGTTTCCGCTGCGCCCCTCCTCTCCTAGCCTCTGCCTTCCTCCCCACCCCGCGCAGCTCGGGAACGCCGCCTTCGGCAAACCTCGGCTGTCCCCGGCCTTCCTCTTCCTCCGAGGCCTGGCTCGCCTCCTCGCTAACCGTCCTCTCTTTCCGGTTGCCGCCGCTTTTCCTCACGCGCAAGGCAGACCGCCGACTTTCCAGTTTAGGGATAGTCCTGTTCGGGGACCGGCTCCAGGCTAGTCCCAGGGACGCCGGCGTGCGCGGGGAGGGAGCCGCTTTCTGGAGGAGGACGGTGGGACGCGAGAGGAGCCATCGCAGACTATAAAGGAGGCTGCGGCTGCTGCGCGTGCGCTCAGAGGCACGGGGCGGTGGGAGGGTGCCCTTGGGTGAGCTCTCCGGCCGCCGGCCCCCGCCCCTTCGGGCTCTGGCGAGGTGGTCGGAAACCCCTGGTCGGCGACGGGCCGGTGGTTACCGAGGAGTTCCCTCGCCCAGCCGCGACGGAAGCAGCCCTCAGGGCGGCGGGTGGCGCGCCCCTGCTCCGTCCCTCCCGCTCCCTGGAGCCGGAACCCACCCTGGGCAGCTGCCCCTTGCCGGACGCCGAGCGCGCGCCCGGCCTTGGGCTGGCAGGAGCCGCCCGCAGCTCGCCCGTTTGCGATTCAGAAGTAAGTTACTCCCACAGGCGTTCGCGAAGGCAGGCGTGCCGAGCGAGGACGGGCGAATTGAGGGACTTAGGGGGCACTGCGCCGCGTGCGAGGAGGCCGCGAGCGCGCGCGGCTGTGAAGTGGGGGTTGAAGGGGCGCCGCGTGGGGCAGAGAATTCAATCGCCGGAACAGACTGAGGGATTTACGAGGATGGGTTCCCCGGGTAAAGTGTTGAGTCGCCTAATCTTTGTGTAATATTTTCCATCCTCCCCCTCGCCTTTTTTTATTTCCCCTTTTTTTTTCTCTTCTAGTTCCTTCCACGCTCAAGTTTGTTGAAGGAAAATGCTGTTGGAAATTTCAGCGTGTGAATAAAAGGCATAGGGTGTGGTAAATGACAGTTACAAACTGAGTCGTGTATTTTGCTGCAATGGCAACAGTGGCACATTGGGAGGAAATAAGCCAGGTATAACGAAATTAAGGTTGACCTGAGGGTGGTGGTTGGTATTCAGGTCTTTTGAGTTTTTTCCTTACTTCCTGCTCTTAACTTCGTAAGGCAATCTAATGAGAATAATTGTGGTAAACAAAGTCAGCATACAACTATTTAGAAGAATAAGGCAAAATAGGAAACACACTAGCACAAACAAGACCCCTCCAAAACAGTAAAAAAAGTAACTGATTTATTTGGTATCCAACAAGTTATATGATTGCTAGGCCTAATGAAGAGATTGAATGATGTGAGGGAAAGGTCCTGAAATTACAACTGATTGAAAAAAATAAATAATAACTTTATTTGTCACCTCCAACGGCCAAGTGTTAAGGTTATTGCTGTTTGTGAGGGCCAGTAAAAGCCTATTCATGTCCACTTACATAGTCAGTAACTAAGAAAACTGCCACTGACTGAAATGAGAAAAATCTAGTCTTATCTGCCATTTCTAACACTTTTGTAACAAATACGTTGAAAACAGTAGACAGCAGATTAGAATAGGCAAAAACTCTGAAAACTGGCAACAAAATGTATTACTAATTTCTTGTTTTGATAATCATGCACTGAAAGTGATATATATTATTTGATCAAAAGCAGCAAATTAGGCTGAGCTATGGGGAAAACAGTTCCATGCAATGTACAGTCCTCATTCTTAACACCTTCTATATTTGCAAATTGCCTACTCACTAACTTGTAACCTTAAAACCAATACATGACGGCATTCATGGACAAGCAGAATGGCAAAAAATACAACCTTCCTGACACATTCCCAGCAGAGGTTAGGCAACACTCAGCTTAATTATTTCAGCTTTCATACTGTAAACAAATGCGCTCTTCACAGTATGTTTTTCACATTTTTCATGCTTTTCACTGCTGGTTTTGCTGTTTTAAGTGCCCTCTAAGCATAGTGCTGAAGTGCTGTCTGGTATTCCTAAGTACAGGAAGGCTGATGTGCCTTGGGGAGAAAACTTGTCCTAGATAAACTCCATTCAGGTTTAACAGTGCTGTTGGCCATGATGAGTTAATGTTAATCAGAAATGTGTATTAAGTAAGGTGTCTAAGCAGAAACACATAAAACAAAGCTTTGTCTTGATGGGTTGATGAAAATGATGTGAGCAGAGTCACTCAGGAACTTAACCCTGAATTTCCCCTAGGAGCAGATTAACATTCATGGTGACTAGAACATAATCACCTCAAATAATGAGAATGAACAGTTTACTAAAGGACACTTCTAAATGTTATACCCACTTTAAAATGCATCTCATTGCCTGAGGTTCCATTATCCATTGTTAACTGTTGCAAATACCTTCATTCCTTTGCTTCTCTCTTCCATTTTACATGGCTAAACCACAATTCTGGTTTGCTATGCTTGCATAAGAGCAATTGAACTTGGCTGGAAGAAGACACAGCCACGCTAACTCTGAAGTGAACTTGTGTTCTCACCCCCTCAGGTTAATTTCCTTAATGCATTTACCCTGCCTTCTTAGCTGTTTAACATCTTCTAAACCTGAGGCTACATCCCACTCACAAGTCATTATCTTGCTTCTTACCTCTAAAAAGAAGTAGAAATCAGTAACAGCTCCTGTATACTCCCACTATTGCATCTAACCACCTTCCTACATCTGAATCCACTGCTACACTCCAGTAACTGAATAAACTCACAATTCCAAAGAACAAACTTACATGCATTGGGTTCCATTTTGCTCTTGGAATTGTCTACTTTCCTTGTGAATTTTTTTCCTCTCAGTTGGGACACTTCTGTGAACTTATAACTGTGTTTTGTAGCTAACATCTTAAAATAATAATAACCTCTTGACCTGTATCTCCCTCCAAATACTACCAAATTGCTCTGGTCTGTTCTCCCATATGGAAAAACCACATCTCCACCTTGTCTCCCTTGAGTCCCACACAGCTGAAATTGCTTAAGGTCATTAGTAGCCTCCATATTCTCAAATCCAATTTTTACTTCTCAGCTTTCCTCTCATATCACCTGTCAACATTTGACACAGTTGATGACTTACTCTTCTTCCTGAAGCTCCTACTCTTGCCTGTTAGGATTCCATTCTGTATTTCTCTCTTGCTGCTCTTCCTTAATGGCTATTCCTTAGTCTCCTTCCTACTTCCTCATTTTCCAGCCTCAAAATGCTGGAGTGCCTCGAATTCAAATCTCACAACTTAGACTGCTTCTCCACTCTCTGTTCTCTCTACCTAGGCAATCACATCCAGATCAGTGGCTCAATGAAACCCACATTTGAATGTATGTATCATACATTTCCCTGAACACTGAGCTCACACTTAACTTTATAGCACTGCTTGAATGGCTAACAGGCATCACAAACAATACAACCAAAACCAAACTCCTGTTTCCCCCCAGATTCTGATTAAGTCTTCTCTTTTCATCATAGGGCAATTCCACTCTCCCAGTTAAGGCTAAAAATTTTGAAGTCATCATTGATTTTTTTTTTGTTACTTTATTTTTTAAATAAAATTATCATTGATATACAGTGTTATGAAGTTTTCAAATGAACATTATGGTTTCAATATTCACCCATATTATCAAGTCCTCACCCCCACCCATTGCAGTCACTGCCCATCAGTGTAGTACAATGCTACAGAATCATTACTTCTTTCTATGTTGTACTGCCTTCCCCATCACCTACCTATATTATGATTGCTAATTCCAGTGCCCTTTAATCCCCTTCTCTGCCCCCACCCTCCAACACAATCCCTTTGCTACCTACTGCTCCCTTCTTGGAGTCTGAGTGTGCAGCTGTTCTGTTCCTTCAGTTTTGCTTTGTTGTTAAACTCCACAAATGAGGGAAATCATTTGGTACTTGTCATTCTCCGCCTTCCTTATTTAACTGAACATAATACTCTCTAGCTCCATCCATGTTGTTGCAAATGGTAGGATTTGTGTTTTTTACAACTGAATAATATTCCACTGTATATATGTACCACACCTTCTTTATCCATTCATCTATTAATAGTCACTTAGGTTGCTTCCATATCTTGGCTATTGTAAATAGTGCTGCAATAAACATAGGGGTGCATATGTCTTTTTGAAACTGGGAACTTGTTTTCTTAGGGTCAGTTCCTAGGAGTGGAATTCCTGGGTCAAATGATATTTCTATTTTTAGTTTTTTGAGGTACCTCCATATTGCTTTCCACAATGGTTGAACTAATTTACATTCCCACCAGCAGTGTAGGAGGGTTCCCCTTTCTTCGCATCCTTGTCAGCATTTGTTGTTTTTGTGTTTTTGATATTGGCCATCCTAACTGATGTACGGTGATATCTCACTGTGGTTTTAATTTGCATTTCCCTGATGATTAGCGATGTGGAGCATCTTTTCATATTCCTGTTGGTCATCTGATTTTCTTCTTTGGAAAAGTGTCTATTCATATACTCCAATTTTTTTTTGTATCATTAATCTACAATTAGATGAGCAACATTATGTTTACTGGACTCCCCCCATCATCAAGTCCCCCCCACATACCCCATTACAGTCACTGTCTATCAGTGTAGTAAGATGCTATAGAATCACTACTTGTCTCCTCTGTGTTGTACAGTCCTCCCCGTGCCCCCAGCCACATTATGTCTGCTAATAGTAATGCTGCTTTTTTCCCCCTTATCCCTCCCTTCCCACCCATCCTCCCCAGTCCCTTTCCATTTGGTAACCGTTAGTCCATTCTTGGGTTCTGTGAGTCTGCTGCTGTTTTGTTCCTTCAGTTTTTTCTTTGTGCTTATACTCCACTGATCAGTGAAATCATATCATGCTTGTCTTTCTCCGCCTAGCTTATTTCACTGAGCATAATACCCTTTAGCTTCATCCATGTTGTTGCAAATGGTAGGATTTGTTTTCTTATGGCTGAATATAATATTCCATTGTGTATATGTACCACATTTTCTTTATCCATTCATCTACTGATGGACACTTAGGTTGCTTGGCTATTTTAAATATTGCTGTGATAAACATATGGGTGCATATGTCTTTTACAAACTGGGCTGCTGCATTCCTAGGGTAAATTCCTAGGAGTGGAATTGCTGGGTCAAATGGTATTTCTATTTTTACTTTTTTGAGGAACCTCCATACTGCTTTCCACAATGGTTGAACTAATTTACATTCCCACCAGCAGTGTAAGAGGGTTCCCCTTCTCCACAACCTCACCAACATTTGTTGTTGTTTGTCTTTTGGATGGTGGTGATTCTTACTGGTATGAGGTGATACCTCATTGTGGTTTTAATTTGCATTTCTCTGATGATTAGCGATGAGGAGCATCTTTTCATGTGCCTGTTGGCCATCTGAATTTCTTCTTCGGAGAAGTGTCTGTTCAGATCCTCTGCCCATTTTTTAATTGGATTATTTGCTTTTTGTTTGTTAAGGTGCATGAGCTCTTTATATATTTTGGATGTCAACCCTTTATCAGATATGTCATTTATGAATATATTCTCCCATACTGTAGGATGTCTTTTTGTTCTGTTGATGGTGTCATTTGCTGTACAAAAACTTTTCAGCTTGATACAGTCCCACTTGTTCATTTTTGCTTTTGTTTCCCTTGCCTCGGGAGATATGTTCATGAAGAAGTTGCTCATATTTATGTCCAAGAGATTTTTGCCTCTGTTTTTTTCTAAGAGTTTTATGGTTTCATGACTTACATTCAGGTCTTTGATCCATTTCGAATTTACTTTTGTGTGTGGGGTTAGACAGTGACCCAGTTTCATTCTCTTACATGTAGCTGTCCAGTTTTGCCAACACCAGCTGTTGAAGAGGCTGTCATTTCTCCATTGTATATCTACGGCTCCTTTATCATATATTAATTGACCATATATGTTTGGGTTAATATCTGGACTCTCTATTCTGTTCCCCTGGTCTGTGGGTCTGTTCTTGTGTCAGTACCAAATTGTCTTGATTACTGTGGCTTTGTAGTAGAGCTTGAAGTCAGCGAGCGTAATCCCACCAGCTTTATTCTTCCTTCTCAGGATTGCTTTGGCTATTAGGGGTCTTCTGTGGTTCCATGTGAATTTTAGAACTATTTGTTCTAGCTTGTTGAAGAATGCTGTTGGTATTTTGATGGGGATTGCATTGAATCTGTAGATTGCTTTGGGCAAGATGACCGTTTTGACAATATTAATTCTATCTATGAGGAGGGAATGTATTTCCATTTTTTGATGTCTTTAATTTCTCACATGAGTGTCTTGTAGTTTTCAACATACAAGTTTTTCACCTCCTTGGTTAGATTTATTCCTAGGTATTTTTTTTTTGATGCAACCATAAATGGAGTTGTTTTTCTGATTTTGCTTTCTGCTAATCTAAACTAACAGATTGTATAGAAATGTAACAGATTTCTGTTTATTAATTTTGTATCCTCCAACTTTGCTGAATTCAGTTATTCTAACAGTTTTTTGGTGGAGTCTGTAGGGTTTTCTGTGTAAAATACCATGTCATCTGCAGTGACTGCTTAACTTCCTCCTTACTAATTTGGATACCTTTTATTTCTTTGTGTTGTCTGATTCCATGGCTAGGAACTCCAGTACTATGTTCATTAAAAGTGGAGAGAGTGGGCATCCTTGTCTTGTTCCCAATCTTAGCAAAAAAGCTTTTAGCTTTTCGCTGTAAGTATGATGCTGGCTGTGGGTTTGTTGTATATGGCCTTTATTATGTTGAGGTACTTAACTCTATACCCATTTTGTTGAGAGTTTTTATCATGAATGGCTTTTGAATTTTGTCAAATGTTTTTTCAGCATCTATTGAGATGATCGTGTGATTTTTGTCCTTTTTGTTGATGTGGTGTATGATGTTGATTGATTTTCAAATATTGTACCATCCTCTCATCCTGGAGTAAATTCCACTTGTGATGGATGATCTTTTTGATGTTTTTTTGAATTTGGTTTGCTGATATTTTGTTGAGGATTTTTGCATCTATGTTCATTAGGGATATTGGTCTATAATTTTCTTCTTTGTGGTGTCCTTGTCTGGTTTTGGTATTAGAGTGATGATGGCCTCATAGAATGGGTTTAGAAGTGTTCCTTCCTACTTTTTGGAATACTTAAGGACGATGGGTATTAGCTCTTCTTTAAATGTTTGATAAAATTCAGCTGTTAATCCATCTGGTCCAGGGATTTGTTCTTAGGTAGTTTTTGATTACCAATTCAATTTCATTCATCCTTGATTGTTTAATACTTCATATCTGCTCCATCTGCAAATCCCAGCAGTATTATCTTCAGAATATGCCCAGAATCTGATGTCTGCTCACTACCTCCATCTTCTTACACCTGGACCATTGCAAAGGACCCCCTAACTGATCTCCTATTCTGTACTTGCCTCCACATGGTTTTATGCACTCAGCACAGTCCGAGAGATCTCTTTAAAAGCCAGTATCATTCCTATCTTAAAACCCACCAGTGGCTCCCCATCTCACTCAAAATAAAAGCCAGAATTCTTACCATGGTCTACAAGGTCCTGTGTAAACTGCCCCTACCCACATTACCTCTGGTTTTATATCCAATGTTTTTTTTCTCTTGCTCATTATCCTTCCTTTTTCTCCATTATCCTTTTTATCTGGAATTTTCCTCCCCTTATTACCTACTTGGTACCTATTTCTTTAGTTCCTTGCTCAGATCTCACCTCATCAGAAAGGTCTTTCCCATGACAGCTCAGCACTCCCCCACTCTCTCTCCCTTACCCTATTTTTCTTAACACCATTTGCCATATAAATCTGTTATACATTTTTGTTGAGTGGCTGTCTCCCATTAGAATGTTAGCTCTGTGTGATGTATCAGATAAATACTTATTGAATGAAAAGATACTGTCTTGCCAATGGGTTTCAGCCCCGGACAAGTTCACTATGGATTCAGTGTGACCAAAGAAATGACAGAAGAACATCCTTGGGGAGAAAGGGTTATACCCAAGTTTATTTACACAGTGGCAAGTCAATCACTAGATTCCCATCCACTCAGAGCGAGTCTGCATGCAGCAAGCTGGTCTCTGCCTCTAGGCCTCTACCACTGCAGCCATCCCAGTCTCTGTCCTCGGTGCTGCCACCACTCCAGTCTCATCTCTGCTCTCCTGCAGCCTTGAAGTCATGCCACCATGTCTCCCAGAACACTGGGTGGAGCTCTTTATATAGAGTTGATAACATTGTATTGCCCACACGTGTGTAGTGAGCTAGCCAACCAGGGCCAGGTGAAAATACTGGCCACAGGAACCTTCACTTTATCCTACATTTGCCTACAAAAATATGTACAAAGTAAAGTATTGTAATTTTCAAAAGCAAAAGGCATATGATTCCTTTCTGCCTGCTTTCTAAAGAATGATAGAATTATAAATCCAGTTCTGGTGTCACAAAAAAAGGGAAAAGCTGGGTGATTCCTAATATGGATAAAATACTGTACTAGATGATGACATTTGAAATTTATATAAATTTGCATATGTATAGTGAATCTTAAACAGATTACTTAAAATTTCTTTCTAATGGGAGATCTCAAGCTTCTAAATGAGCAAAAGATTCATATTGCAACCAGTAGATTAATTCATATCAACTAATAGAAGGAGAGAACTTTCAGCCCTCAGGCTATATGTGAGCATGATTTAATGTGATCCTGTGAGTGGGTAGATGAAGAAAAAGTGAAGTCCTTAAGCCTCTGATTGTAAAAAGGAGTTTATAAGGTTTTGCTGAAATTTTTACCTACCTCATTGATTTCTCTTTTTTTTTTTTTCCTTTATCCTTACCTTCCTTTCAAACTTGGCATAGTGTCATGATTAAAAGCATGGGTTTTGATGTCAACAACCATTTGATCAATAAATATGAGAGATGCCCTCTCAAAAAAAAAAAAAAGGATGGGTTTTGAAATCAAAATGACATAATGTAGAGCTCTGGCTACATTATTGACTGACTAGCAGTGTGACCTTGGGCAAATCACTAAAGTCTCAGAGACTAGAGCTTATGCTTCCTCATCTCTGTTTGGCTTAATAGGGCACAAGGCTGTTTGTCAAAAGTAAGTGAAGTTTTATAAATAATCTAGGAGCACCTGGCACATACATGCTCCACTACTGGTGGTTATCATTCATTCATTCAAGAAAAGCATATTGAGCTGTGTAACATCTCTTAGGAACATAGTATTAAGCAAATTCACTTGGTCTCTGCCCTTCTGGAGTTTATTTTTTAATTAACTATTACATAACTAAGAGGAAACTCTTTGTGTTCTCCAAGTTGTGATATGAGGCTTTCACTCAGTTATGTGGGGAAAAAAAAACAGGAAAACTTTAACAAAAAATGTTACTAGAAAAGGAGTATAGAAACTTCCAGGACAGCACAGTATCAGTATGGTATATCCTTCTAAGCAGGAATGATAATGTCAATAATCAGCAAATCCTGGGATCTTTATTGATTCATGTATTGGTAGTAGAGGTAAGTTCTGAATTTACAAACTGACCATTTTATGAAGTTCCTCCAAATGATAAGATACTAAAGTGAAGCCAAGTTTGAGAACTGTATCCTAAACCCTTTGCCTCTGTCTGGTAAAACAGCCTGAATTAACCCAACTATTCACTTTCTCAGTATCTCTGCATAACTGCACACTGCAGAAGACTGTTAAACAATAGCATAGACTGATTCCACGAAAATCTCATGATCACCAAAATCAAATGAAACCACATTACAGCCAGGCAATCTTACATTTCTCTCTTCAACTTTCTCACCCACTCCAACGAAGTTTTTCAAACTTCTGTCTCCCTCACTTTACTATCTCTCCTTCACATTCCTAAGATCAAGATGACATTACCTCCTTCCTCCTATACTGAAGCCCTAAGTGGAAATGTTTTCCTGCTTACAAATATGCAAACTGCCTATACTCAACTTTTTCCTATTTACTCAGCAATTTATTGAGTACCCACAATGTGCTGGAAATAAGTCAATGAACAATACAAGCATAAATCTCTACCTTCTTAGAGTTATGCTTAATGGAAACAGCAGGCATAAGTAAAAGACACGGTAATTTAGCAAGTAGTAAATACTGTGGAGAAGAGTGGAGGATGATAGGAAGTACTGGATTAAGGAGTAATATTTTCAAGAGTGGTCATTGAGCAGGTCACATTTGACCAAAGACTGAAGGTGACTGGGGACTAAGCTATATGGATATCTGGTGAGGAGTGTTCTGGTAAGGGGAACAGCAAGAGCAAATGTCCTGAGGCAGAAATATTACTAGTGGGTTCAAGAACAAAAAGGAAAGCTGCATGGGTGAAATGAAGTGACTGAGGGGGAATGTATTAGGAAATGAGACCAAACAAGTTAAAGGAGGAGGTAAAGGATCAGATCACAAAGGAGCTAATAGGCCATTGTAAGTTGACTTTTATTCTGAGTGAGATGTGAAACCATTGGAGAGTTATGAGCAGAGAAGTGGCACTGGCTATTCTGTTGGGAATAGTCTCAATGGCAAGAAAGGTAGCAGGGAAACTAGGTAGGATGCTACTGTGTTGTCCTAAGGTCACTTTCAAAACAAGAATTATGCCTCTTCTCAGGGCCATTTTCTTTGCATATGCTTTCTTTCCACCATTTCCATTACTTTGCACTATCTACTATTTCTTCCTTTGTATACTGGATCCTTTGTATACGGAAACTCTCCCTTTCATCTGGGTCCTTTACATTGGTTTTCAAACATGTTGGAATTTTAGGTAAAAAAAAAGAAACCTTCTTTGACCTGTCACTGCTCTGCCACAGTTCCTCACTTGAGCCAAACTTCCAGTAAGACTTCTCTTTGGCACCTCATGTGTTTGATTCTTCTGAATTCATATTTCAGGTCACTGTAATTAGACATCTGCCCCCATGGCATAACCAAAATAAATTTTCCTAATGCAGTGGTTCTGCAAAAGATAATGCTAATTCTCCAAGCGGAATCTGGAAATGTGTGGCAGTATTATTTTTACTTGTTTATTTTTGGTTATGATTGAGAGTAAAAGGTGCTACTTCTGTTTAGTTGTCTTGGGTTAGGGATGCCTAACATACCACAATGTGTAGGATAACCTCACATTTAAGAACTACTGTTCAAAAAACCAGTATCACCCCAGTGAAAAATAGTGTTAATGGTCACAAAAGACTCCTATGTACCTATGTCCACTGAACATTTTTCAGTCTTTTTCCTACTTGATCTTAGAATATTGACAATGATAACTACTCTCTTTGCATAACCCTTCTATCTTGGCTTCTGTGATGTATCACATTCCTTGTTTTCTTCCTGCCTTTCTGACAGCTCCTCTCATTTTTGCAGACTCATCCTCCTCTACTCCACTACCAAATGTTGAGGTTCTTCAAGAATCAGTCCCTTGGAAATGACATCAGCAAAAATGTCAAGTAGGGAACTCCCAAGGACCTGTCCCTCCACATAAACAGCAAATAAATCTTCACAATTATCAGAATCAAGTTTCTGTTTTCTCTGGAAACTAGTCAAAGGTTTAGTAACCATGCAAGCATTTAAGCAAGAAAAAGGTGGTTGAATCTCACTAGGAGAGCTTTGTGTCATTTAAACTTATCCTGGGCCCATTTCCTCATCCCTAGTTCGTGACAGTTTTGAAGACAACAACCTGTATTTCTAGTATAAATTACTGGTGCTAGAGGGAGCAGAATGGATCTTCTCAAAGAATTATGGTGGTTTATTTGGACCTGTCTGGTAGCTCCCTGAAAGACTGGCACAAAGGGCTTTCCCTTATTTTGCCAACTCAGAACTCTCCCATATCAGAGGTGACTGCTCAGGGGACATTTGTCAAAAACATACAAAGGTGGTTTATCTGCTGCCACCTGGCGAAAGGACTAATAATTGGGGCAAACAATAGACACACCAAAAAGCCTGGGAGGGAAGGCTGAGTGATATGCTTTGGAGCATAAATTGTTTGAATAAGGCCCCCACATATTCCTGGGAATCTAAAAAGCTACATGCACATCCATGGGTGGGCCAAATGCTCAGAAAAAGACCCTAAAATCTCACCTTTGGTTAACTCAGGGTCTGCACAAATAGGAAATGAAGCCTAAAATGGATTTGTAAATTGCCACCAGACTGTTAAAACCATGACCCAACACAAACACAGAGCCCACTAGAAAAAAACTGGAAGTTTTTTTTTCATTTTTTTGTTCTAGACATTTAAGAAAATATCTCTTGAATCACTAACTGACCATTAAGCAAACAGAACAGAGACTATAGTGGCCACACACAAGGGATACAAACTGTACAAACTTAGTTCAGAAAAGTCATTGAAATAAACAGCAACCACAACCCTCAACAACAAAAAACTAGAATGGAAAGAGAATCTTATTCCCAGACTTACAACATTATAGTAATCAATATGTCTAGTCTTCAACAAAATACTACATGGCAGGCAAAAAAGATACTATTGCCCATATACAGGGAAAAAAAACTTCCCTGGAAGGACAAATGTTGGACTTACTACACAAAGACTTTCCATTGAGTATAGTGGAAGAACTAAAGCAGATCAGGAGAGCCTTATCTCACCAGAGAATATTAATATGGAGATTGAATGTGTAAAAAGAACCAAATCGAAATTCTGGAGTTAAAAAGTACAAAACAGACAAAATTCACTAGAGGGATTCAACAGCAGATGTGAGCAGTCAAAAGAAAGAATCAGCAGACTTCAAGATACATCAAGTAAGATAACTCAGTCTGAGGAGTAGAAAGGAAAAAGAATGAAAAATGAACAGCACCTAAGAGCCTATGGAACAATATTGAGAATACCAATATGTGCTTAATGGGGGTCCCAGAAAGAAAGTAGAGAGAATGGAACAGAAAGAATATTTGAAGAAATAATGGTCAAGAACTTTGACCATTACTGATGAGAGAGATGAGTCTAGATGCCCAAGAAGCTCAAAGAAAGGTAAAGATGAAGAGACACACCAAGACAGGTTGTAATCTAAATGGTCAAAATTCAATGGCAAAGAATCCTGAAAGCAGTAAGAGAGAAGCAAGTATTCACACACAAGGGAACCTCAATAAGATTAACAGCTGATTTCTCACCAGAAACTATGGAAGCTAGGGGGCAGTGCAGTGATATATTCAAAGTACTGAAAGAAAAATGTCAGCTAAATTCTATATCCAGCAAAACTATGAAGGAAAAATTAAGACATTCTCAAGATAACAACTGAAGAGAGTTTGTCACTAGTAGACCCATCCTGCAAGAAATACTAAAGGAATTCCTTAAGCCTGAAATGAAAGGACAGTAACTTGAATCCACACAGAGAAATAAAAAATTAGCTATGTAAGTAAATATAAAAGTTTGTGTTAATGCATTTTTGTTGGTAACTTTTTTTTTCCTGCATGATTTAAAACAACTACAAGAACAGTAAAAGACTCATATGTCCTGATTTCAAAGCTACTTATAGAGCTACAGTGATCAAAACAGTGTGGAACTGGCAGAAGTTTTGATAAGTAAATGTAATAGAATTAAGAGCACAGAAATAAACCCATATTTATGTGGTCAATTGATTTTTGACAAAGATGTCCAGACAGCTCAGTGGGGAAAAAATAGCATTTTCAGTAAACGCTGAGAAAACCAGATATCTACATGGCAAAGGAATGAATTTTGACTATTACCTCACTCCATATAACATTTAACTCAAGATGAATCAGACTTAAATGTAACAACAAAACTATACAAATCTGAAAAAAATTATTGGGGTAGGACTACATGACGGGGTTTAGCAATAGATTCTTAGATGAGACATCACAAATAACAAAATGAAAACAGGTAAATTCTGGACTTAATTTAAAACCTTTGTACATCAAATAATATTATCAAGGAAAAAGGGCCCACTGAATCTGAAAAAAATACTTGCAAATCATTATCTGTTAAGGTTCTCTTGTCTAGAATAAATAAATCTTATAAGTCATCAATAAAAAAAAATTTTTTAATAGATAATGACTTAGACATTTTTCAAGGAAGATATTCCAATGGCTAGCAAACACTAAAAGATCCTCAACATCTTAAGTCATTAAGGATATGCAAATCAAAACTACATGAGATAATCCTCATGTAATTGGAGATTAATGATACCAAAATAAAAATTTTAATTAAAAAAAATTTAAAAACTACATGAGATAGCACTTCATACCCACTAGGATGACTATAATTCAAAAACAAGTGTTGGTAAGGATGTGGAAAAATTAGAACCCTCATAAATTGCTAGTGGGAATGTAAAATAGTGCAGCCATTGTGGAAAACAGTTTGAGGATTCTTCAAGAACTTATTTTGAACTACCGTATGAACCAGCAGTGCTACTCCTAAATACATATTTAAGAACTGAAAATGGGTATTCAAACAAAGTTTCAAGTGAATGTTTACAGCTAAACAATAACCAAAAAGTAGAAAGAAATGTCCATCAATAGATGGATAAACAAATTGTGGTATACCTATACATTATTCAACTGTAAATAGGAATAAAATGGTGATGCATGATACAACATGGATCAACCTTGAAGAACATGCTAAGCAAAAAAATCCAGACAGAAAAAGTCACTTACGTGATTCCATTTATGTGAAATGTCAAATAGGCAAATCCATAAAGATAGAAAACAGGTTAGTAGTTGCCAGAGGCTAGGCAGAGGTAGGATTGAGGAGTTACTGCTTAATGGATATGGGGTTTGTTGAGTGGTACAAATACTCAAACTTAGAAGTGATGATGGTTGCAAGCACCATGAATGCATTGGAAGCCACTGAATTGTATACTAAAATGGTGAATTTTATGTCATCTAAATTCTACCTGAATTACAGGAGTCATTCTTAACTATTTTCTTTCCAGGCACTCTAATCCACTCCGGTGTCTTCTGTGTATATTACTATCCAGCCCAGGTCTTTTTTCTGAGTTACATGCCTGAATATCCAACTCCTTACTTATCTAACACCTCCACAGGTACGCTTCAGATGCATCTTTGCAACATACAAAATTGAGCCCATTACCTTGCCCTTCAATTTAGGTGACCTCTGAATGTTTCCTATCAGTAAATACTAAAAGCTCACATTCATTGAGAGTTTACTATGCTAGGGGTAAAATAAGTGTTTTACTTTCATTAGTTTGTTTAATCCTCACAAGAACCTCATATATTATTTGCTTTTTGCAGTGAGAAAATTGAGAGGTAAAATAACTGGATAATCACACACCTTGTAAGTAAGGCTAACTTTGAACAAAAGGATCCTGACTTCTCAAAGACTTTGTTCTAAATGATATTGCTAATGATTTTTTTTTTTAGAAACTAGACATCATTGTCCCTTTCCTCCTGTTCATGCCTAAATTATATCTTGCCTTGACTTCTCTCCTGAAATCCAGTTTCCCATATATAATAGCCTACTCAACATCTCCATTTGAATGTCAAGTGGACATCTGAAACTTACCGTCCAAACCAAATTCCTTATCTTCAACAACCTGTTGTTCAGTTGTCATTCTCATTTCACTTATGCCAGCTCCATCCTTCACATTGCTGAGGCTAAAAACTTAAGAATTGTTAACATCATTCTATGTTGACAGATAGTAACTGCAGTAGAAAGGGTGAGGATTTAACAAAATGGGTAACTATTGAACCACTGTGTTGTATATTTAAAACCAATATAAAATTGTATATCAACGATATTTCAGTCATTTAAAAAAAAAACTTTGGAGTGTCCTTGACTTTCCTCTTTAACACACACATCCATTCTCAAGAAATTGTGAGCTCAACTTTTGAAATAGAATCAGAATCTGGCCACTTCTCATTTCCTTCACTGCCACCATCCTGACTCAAGCCACTCAGTCCCTCATCTGGACTATAGCTCAGTTGCCTACTTGATCTCTCTGGTTCTACCTTGCTTCCTATAGTCTGTGCTCAACAGGGCAGGTAGTAATGCTTTTTTAAAATTATTTCTTAATTGAAGAATAGTTGACATACAATATCATGTTAGTATCTGTCATACAATTGTGATTCAACAATTATACATACAAAATGCTCACTATAGTAAGTGTAGTTACTGTCTGCCACCATACAAAGCTATTACAATATTACTATATTCCCTATGATGTACTTTTCATTGCTGTGACTTATTTAATTTACAACTGGAAGTTTGTACCTCTTTATCCTTCACTTATTTCACCTAACATCTAGTGATGGTTTTAAAAATAAATCATACTGTGTCACTCATCTGCTCAGAACTTTTCAGTAGCCCCCTATTTCACTTAAAGTGAAATCAGAAGTTGTAACAATGACCTACAAAAGCTGTGTTTGAACTGGGTCCTCTATATCATCTCCAATTCTCCACCCTTCCTTGCTCCAATTGCCTCCTTGTTCTTCAAATACTCTGGACAGGCTACTACTTGAGGGCTCTTGCACGAGCTATTTACTCGGCATTCTGCTATATATCCACTTGGCTAACTCCTTCACCTCCTTTAAATCCTTGCTCAAATGTCACCTTTTCATTGGGGTGTAATTTGATCACCCCACATTAAAAATTGCATCCCTTCTACCTCCATCCATGATTCCCCTTTCTATGCTCTGTTGTTTTACCTGTGACACTTGTCATCTTCTAGCATGCTTTACAATTTACTTACTAAATTATAAACTACATTTACTGTTTATTGGCTATCTCCTGCCCACTGAGGTAAGCTCCATAACAATAGGAATTGTCTCTTTTGCTTACTGATATATCCCAGCTATTTGGCTCATAGTTGATTCTCAGTAAATATTTGATGCGTGAATGAACAAGCAAAGAATGTAAAAAACTTATTAATTTTAACACTACATAATTGTTAGGTCATAGCAGAAGTCAAAGTTGAAATTATAAATTGTATACAAATTTAAAAACTAGAACACTTCATATGAAAACACATGGAATATGAATAAAATCTAAATCCAAAGGGAAAAAATCATAACTTTAAAGAAACATAATGCCAAAAGTAATTACTGGGATCAAATATCTGACATAATGTCCTCTGTACCATCCCCTCCTGCATCCATCTCTGTAAGGCTACTAGACGTTCTCTCCCAAAGTTACTGCGTTAGAACGGTAGTTCTCGAAGTGTAGTCAATGGACCAACAACATCAGCATTACCTGGGAAATTGTTAGAATGTAAATTCTGATTTAATAAGACCTGTGAGTGATTCTGATGCACATGATTGAGATTCAATACGTTAGAATTGGGGAGCCTATTTCTCACTGCTTTTCTCCTATGACCCAAAAGAGGAGTTGAGTCTACATACTCAAACACTTTATTTTGCTTAGGGAGAGAAATTTAATGAAAAGTATAACAGATAAATAGTTCAGCCATGTTAGTACAAAATTTAATTTTTGATGCATTCTGTCCACCATGTAAATTTTAAGTAATCTGTTTTTCATGATGAGGCAAGACAAAAATATTGTGCAGAAGAAAATTCACAGTCATAGATTTATATCTGCCTTATGGTTTTTATCCTGATGTTGATAATCACAGACAGATCTTTACAGAATATCTTACAGTATTTCTATAAAGAAGTATCAAGACCTGTATTGGGAGCATTATAAAATGTACTGAAGGACATAAAGCAATTTGACTAAATTAATAGCCATTTAATTTCCTGGATGGGATTACTTAATATTGTAAAGGAGGACAGTGCTTCCAAATTAATAAATAAAAGTAATGCAGTTCCAATCACAGGCACAACTTTGGGGAAGTGAGGGTTGTATTTGACAAGTTCATTCTAAATTTTATCTTGTGAAATGAATTAATGAAAAGTTCAGAATTATGAGAAAAGAGAATGAGGGAGAGCTTTTCATACCACACACTAAAATTTACTATGAAGCTAAAGTGTTTTTAAATGTATGTTGTGGATATTGGAAGAAACATACTGTATGGAAAAAACATATTCCAAACAATGTATGGGAATACTGCAGTTCAAAACTAGATCGATGTGGTTATAACAAAGCAGTGTATTATAAAGGACATATTCTAATGAAATTGATGAGATATTCAAGAAATGATGTTGAAGCAATTAGCTACCCATTCTTAAGAAAAGAAAATTAGATCCCCTCTTTACATCATACTCCAAAATAAATTCTTAGTTATTAATGTCACTAAATATTAAGAATTAAAGTATAAAGTAGACTAGTTTTGATCTAGGAGTGACAGGATATGAAACCAAGACACCGTGGAGGAAGACTTGGACACATACAAATTAAAACCTTCATGAAAAAATGCACCACAAATTAAAGATAAATTATGGATTTGGAGAAAATTAAATTGTAAGGCATAAAATAATCAAGAAATTGATATGTATACTATATAAAGAGCTGAAATTAGTAGCAAGATGAACTACTCAACAGAAAATAAGAACATAACTTAATAGATGAGTCAAAAGAAGAAAACAAATGGCTGATGAACATACCAGAAATGCTCAATTTACATATAAACCAAGAAATACAAGATTAGCACCTATATGTACCTCTTTTTCAAGATTCCATTTTATTTTCCTAATTTCATAGTTATATATTCTTATGTTTTCTATCACCTTATGATTTTCACAGATAAGAAAACTAGGGTACAAAGCAGTTCAATTAGTTGGCCAAAGCCACACAGATAATAACCATGGCAGAACTAGGACAGTTTGGCTCTAGGATGTACCCTCTAAATTTCTACACCATGCTACCTCTAAATGAATTAAAGCTGTTTTCAAATGTGATCTGAAAGTGGTCAAGACCCTTTCAGAAAATCTATGATGTCAAAACTTTTCCTAACAATTAAACATTATTTGGCTTTTTCACTCACTTTTTCATGAGTGTACAGTGAAGTTTTCTTGAGGCTATGTGATGTTGCAAAAGACTGAAAGCAAAAACAGATATGAGAATACAGCTGAGTACCAACAAGCCAGTTATTAGATTTACAAGAATATAAACAGCCACTCATTTTGAAAAATGTTTTTTCATAAAAGTATTTATTTGTTAACATATACTTTATTATTATTTGAAGTGAATTAATGAATATGTTTACATTTTCTCAGTTTTGATTTCCAATGTGGTAAATGTTGCTGGCTAAAACCCACATAAACAAAAGCTCTTTGCAGTTTCAATAATTTTTAAGGATATAAAGCATTCCTGAGACCCAAAGTTTGAGAACTACAGAATTAAAGAATTACCTTTAGCTGAGTCATTTGGGTGCCTATTCCCCTTTTCATTACCCTCACATATACAGAGCATATCCTAGGGGAATCTATGACTTTTGTCCCCAAGAATAAAATCTAGAGAATTGTTCTCCAGGCTAAAGCACTGTTTCCCAAAGTATAGAAAACCATTCAAGATGGTAGTGTCACCATCAGCCCACTTCTCTCTGGGCACAACCTGTGCCCAAGTACAAACTCCGTTGAGCAGCACTCTGTGCAGTAACTAAGTCATCCCCACCCAGCATGCTGGCAAATGTAATAGGGCTGCCTGTTAGGGCATACTTAACTAGGATCATCAGCAAGGGATGTCCTGCATGACAAAGGCATATCTCATGTTTGTAATCAGCTGTGGCTGCAAGAGCACTTGATTCTGGTGTTCCATTTACAATATGGGTTTTAAAGTTTCCTTTTAAGGTTAATTTAAAAAATTAGGTTGATTTAAAGAAAAATGTTGACATGTGAATAGGCAAAAAATCGTTAAGTGAGGGAAGTTTGAGAAACACTGCTCTAAAGCAAGTCATTGATCTGTCTGGAGTGGTCTTTGGTATGGTTGTTGAGGTCTGAGAAAAAGAGGCAAAGCTTGAGATAACTCCACACCTCACATGAAGGGGGATCAAAAAGGAAGGAACTCTGCCCAGGAATGGAAGATCAAATTGCTTCTTTTTGGCACCTGTGAAGGGTTTCTAGCCTCTACGTTCCTCCCCCCAATTGAACCCGTTTATCTTTATCAGCGTGTTTTGTTCACATACACGTTAACTTGTGTCCATCCCTGTATTGTGAGGACTTAATTACCCTGTAAAACACTATGTGAGATGATATACATGATAAGTATAAATAATTCCCTACAACTCAACAACAAAAAAATACCTGATTAAAAATCAGACAAAAGACTTGAATAGACATTTCTCCAAGGAAGGTAGGCAAATGGTCAAAAGCACATGAAAAGAAATGTGCCCAACATCATTAAACACTGAGGAAATGCAAATCAAAACCATAATGAGATGCCACTTCATACCCACTAGGATGGCTTTATTTTAAAAAAAAAGTAAGTGTGAGGTGGGTATGGAGAAACTGGAACCCTTCTGCATTGCTGGTGGAAATGTAAAATGGTGCAGCCACTACTGAGAACTGTATGGAGATTCCTCAAAAAATTTAAAAGAGAATTATATGATCCAGCAATTCCACTTCTAGGTATATACTCAACATAAAGGAGGGACTTGAACAGATCTTTATTCACCAATATTCATGGAAGCATTATTCACAATAGCCAAAAGATGGAAGAAACCCAAGTGTCTATCAATAGATAAATGGATAAACATGGTAAATATGTATATGGAACATTATTCAGCTTTAAGGAAGGAAATTCTGACACATGCTGAATATGGATGAACCTTGAAGGCACAATGACAGTCACAGAAGGACAACTACTGTTTGACTTCCCTTATATGAGGTACCTATTCATATGAAGTTCCTATATGAGGTAGTCAAATTCATAGGGACAGAAAGTAGAAGAGAGGTGACCAGGGAGTGAGGAAAGGGAGTAATGGGGAGTTGTGTTTAGTGTTTAATGGGTACAGAGTTTCAGCATAAGATGATGAAAAACTGGAGGTAGATGGTGGAAATGATTGCACAACAGGATGAACGTACTTAATGCCACAGAACTGTACACTTAAAAATGGTTTCAATGGTAAAATTTATGTATATTCTACCACAATTAAAACACTATGCGAAGAATTATTATCCACATAACTTAAAGCACAATCTGACTCTCAGTATTGTATGTCTCATGTGAATGGGCGATCGGACATACAGAGATGACCCCAAGATACTAGCCACAATATTCAATATTTAATGTAATTTGCATGGCATTGTCTACTTGTATGTATGCTCTTTACTCACAGATTAAAATTTTAGACTGACGGAGCATCACTCCTGGGTCCCAATTTTAGGCTTTTCTTTTGCAACCCTAGCAATATTACAATGCATCACACTGGATCCAAAATGGAAGCACTCTCTTGTGCCAGGAAGTTACCTCCAAACAGAAGCACAAGTTGGCCAATAATACATGAGGCAACTCCATTCAGCTAGGGAATTAAAGTGTTATGGTAACAGTTGCTCAGGTCTTACTCCCTATTCAGATCTCTGGTTTATCCAAATCATTTTGCAATGCAAACTTACCTCTGCAAACTTCTTTTTGCAAAACAGTACAAAACCTTAAGAAAATAGTAAGCAACTTTTTAAAATAGGAAAGCTGATTATTTTGAAAAAGAAAGTTCATAATTTTATTGACTTTTTATGAAGCTACTACAATTAGTCTTTTTTGTGAATGGTGTTTTTTTTATGTTTGAAACTACATAAACTGGCAACATTTCTCCAAAAAAGAGTTTATCAGTGCCTCAAAGGCTTTTGTATTGTCCTTCAGCTATTATTATCTGTCTTTGAATCAAAGCAGAGGGAAAGCCTACAATGATTTCTTGGAATACTTTTATTTTCCCAAATTTAAGAGAGATTGCATCCATTTAGGAGTCTTTGCTAAAGCAAAATTTATAAGTAGAGTGTGATGTAGAACCCTACAGGTTTTTAATACTGTTTGCAATTATTTCTAGTTAAAGTAGGGTTTGTCTGGTTCCTCCATCTAGCAACTACTTCTCTAAACACTCACCTGACAGATTGGATGCTCCATCAAACTGTCATAGGATCCATTTCTTCAAAACCTCCTTAAAATGAATATTCAGGTATTTTGCTCATAATCTGAATTATTGGGAGGTAAACCAATGGAATTATGAAGGCAGCAGTTTAATCCAACTTAGGGTAGATTGACCAAGTACCCAGTTTCTCATGCAGTGTTTCAGGAAATATAATTCCACTCATGTAAATATCTAATATCTGCTAATTAAACTTACTTATTTTGAGATGATATGACTTCCATAGGAATCTTCTTTTAAGCAGGCCCATATTATGTGCCTTTAGGCCAGTGCATTAAACACACTGCAGCAGGGAGCAGCACCCTTGGCACATACAAGCAGGTGCATGTCCTTGCAGCCCAGTCCAGTAAGGACAGATGACACCATTGGTAGGGTTCCAAACTTACATTAGTGTTGTCTGTTGTCAGGTGGTATACAACAGAGGGAGTACTGAATTATTTCCTTTTAAGATACTGTTTTTCCATCTGGCTTTCATTCCTCCCATCACAAAATATCCTTACAGAAAAAGAAATATTCATCAGCTATATCAAAAAAGGTAGGCTATCTTAAATCAATATTTAGAAAAATTTGGTTTGCAAAATTCTAAAACAGATTTTAGATGTTTTATTTTATGAAAGTTATTTTCCTGTTTGAAGGAATACAACTATTTATATAATGAATAAACTTACCTATGGGACACTACAAATATAAAAGCCCTCTGTAGCAAAGAGGCTTTCTCCCAATATCTTTTCTAATTTTCTTTCTTAGTAGGACCTTTGATTTTAACAGAGCCCACATCTGTCCAGAAGAAGACTGTATTTCCCCACGTCCCTGTAGCTTGATGAGGCCATGTGATCAAATTCTGTCCAATAGAATTAAGCAAAATTAGTGCATGGAACTACCAGGAAAGGTCCTTAAAAGGATAGGGCTGTTCTGCATTTCTCCTTCCTGTGGCTCCAATATGAATGGGATACCTGGACCTTGAATAAGCCATCTTGGACTAGGAAGCAGCAACTGTTAAGGATGACAGAGCAAGATGGGAGACTGCTTTCCTGGAACCTGGAATGGTACAGCAGCCCTAAAGAGACTGCCTACACATTTTTTCACAAGAGAGGTAATATAATCTACTATCTTTTAAGCCACTGACATTTTGGATTTTTTTGGAACTTGTAGTTAATTCAACTCTCAAATATGGAAAGAAATACACCATATTGCGCTCTAAGTTGTTCAGTATTCACTGGGCATGGCATCTCCATTTAATTAAGTACCTCAAATTCCTGTAGTAAAAAAGAGGAATTAATAATAATATGGCTCACCCAAGATTCTCCTTCTAAGGATGGCAGTACTTTCAATATGATGTCCACCTCCTTTGGAGGAATAGCAGGTCTTGACAGATGCAAATAGGTTATCAAAAGCAAATGAGAAAACTTCCCCAAATTGGGGGAGGAAATAGTGTCTCAGACCATGAAAGCCCACAGAACTCCCAACACAAGGGACCCAAGGAGGACAACACAAACACATATAATAATTAAAATGGCAAAGATCAAAGACAAGGACAGAGTATTAAAGGCAGCCAGAGAGAGAAAAAAGATCACCTACCAAAGAAAACCCATCAGGCTATCATCAGACTTCTCAACAGAAACCTTACAGGCAAGAAGAGAATGGCATGATATATTTAATGCAATGAAACAGAAGGGCCTTGAACCAAGAATATAGTATCCAGTACATTATCATTTAAATATGAAGGAGGGATTAAACAATTCCCAGACAAACAAAAGTTGAGGGAATTTGCCTTCCACAAACCACCACTACAGGATATTTTAAAGGGAATGCTCTAGATGGAAGCACTCCTAAGGCTAAATAGATATCACCAGAGAAAATAAAATAAGAGCAAAGAAAGCAGACCAACCAAATACTAACTAAAGGCAAAAAATAAAATCAACTATTCACAAAAGCAGTCAAAGGAAACACAAAGCAGTATAGAATAAAACACTTAACATAAAGAATGGAGGAGGAGGAATATGAAGGGAGAGAAATAATCATCAGACTGTGTTTATAATACCTTAATAAGTGAGTTAAGTTAGATGATTAGATAGTAAAGAAGCTAGCCTTGAACCTTTGGTAACCACAAATCTAAAGCCTGCAATGGCAATAAGTGCATATATTTCAGTAATCACCCTAAATGTAAATGGACTGAATGCACCAATCAAAAGACACAGAGTAACAGAATGGATCAAAAAGCAAGACCCATCTATATATGCTGCTTACAAGACACTCACCTCAAACCCAAAGACATACACAGACAAAAAGTGAAGGGATGTAAAAAGATATTTCATGCAAACAATAGGAAGAAAAAAGCAGGTGTTGCAGTACTTATATCAGACAAAATAGACTTCAAAACAAAGAAAGTAATAAGAGATAAAGAAGGATACTGCATATTGATAAAGAGGGCAGTCCAACAAGAGGGTATAACCATTATAAATATCTATGCACCCAACACAGGAGCACTTACATAAGTGAAACAAATACTAACAATTAAAAGAGGAAATAGAATGCAATGCATTCTTTCTAGGAGACTTCAACACACCAGTCACTCCAAAGGACAGATCCACCAGACAGAAAATAAGTAATCAGAGCAAAGATTTCTGAGGCACTGAACAACACACTAGAACAGATAGACCTAACAGACATCTACAGAACTCTACACCCAAAAGCAACAGGATACACATGCTTCTCAAGTGCACATGGAATATTTTCCAGAATAGACCATATACTAGGGCACAAAAGAGCCTCAGTAAATTTAAAAAGATTGAAATTCTATGAACCAACTTCTCAGACCACAAGGGTATAAAACTAGAAATAAATTGTACAAAGAAAACAAAAAGGCTCACAAACACATGGAGGCTAAACAACGTGCTCCTAAATAATCAATGGATCAATGACCAAATTAAAACAGAGATCAACTAATATACAGAGACAAATGACAACAATAGCACAAAGCCCAAACTTCTATGGGACACAGCGAAGGCACTTCTAAGAGGAAAGTAAATAACAATCCAGGCCTATTTAAAGAAGGAAGAACAATCCCAAATGAATAGTCTAAAGTCACAATTATAAAAACTGGAAAAAGAGAGGCAGAGCCAAGATGGTGGCATGAGTAGAGAAGTGGAAATTTCCACCCAAAACCACATATATTTTTGAAAATACAGCAAAGACAACTCTCCCTAAAAGAGAGACCAGAAGACACAGGACAACAGCCAGACTACAGCCACACCTGCGAGAATTCAGTGCCTCACGAAGGGGGTAAGATACAAGCCGCAGCCCAGCGAGACCCGAGTGCCCCACACCCCAGCTCCCAGCGGGAGGAGAGGAGTTGGAGTGGGGAGGGAGAGGGAGCACAAGACTGCTAAATAGCCAGCCCTAGCCATCCGCACCGGACCGCAGACACAGTGCATGCGTGGGGTGATGAAAACTAGGGAAACAGGACAGTAAGACCTGTGAGTGGGTTCCTGCAGCCAGTGCCCCGGGGACAAAGAAAAGCGAGTGCTTTTAGGAAGTCTTAAAGGGACAAGGACCCCACCGCCAGACAGAAGCATCCCGGGACACTTAGCCCAGGAGCAGGGAACTCTGGGCACCCTAAACCCCTGGATACCAGGGCAGCTCAGAGGCCCCTCACAGAGATAAAACAGCCTCTGGGCTGTTTCCCCTCCAATGTGGCTCCACCATATCGGAGGGGCAGCCTGAGGCAGGCTACGCCCACAGCAACAGTGGAGATAAACTCCATAGTGGCCGGGCAAGAATCAGAAGCCCAGTCTGCGCACGGCTGCCAGCACAAGCCACTAGAGGTTGCTGTTCTCCCAGGAGAGGAAGGCCACAAACCAACAAGAAGGGACGTTCCCCAGCTGTCACTCATGCCAGCTCTGCAAACTATCTCTATCGCCATGAAAAGGCAGAATTTGAGGCAGACAAAGATCGTAGAGACAACACCTGAGGAGACAGACCTAACCAGTCTTCCTGAAAAAGAATTCAAAATAAAAATCATAAACATGCCGATGGAGATGCAGAGAAATATACAAGAGCTAAAGGATGAAGTCTGGAGGGAGATTACAGACATCCGGAGGGAGATTACAGAAGTGAAACAAACTCTGGAAGGATTTATAAGCAGAATGCATAAGATGCAAGAGGCCATTGATGGAATAGAAACCAAAGAAAAGGAACGCATAGAAGTTGACACAGAGAGATAAAAGGATCTCCATGAATGAAACAATATTAAGAGAACTGTGTGAGTAATCCAAAAGGAACAATATCCACATTATAGGGGTACCAGAAGAAGAAGAGAGAGAAAAGGGGGTAGAAAGTGTCTTTGAAGAAATAATTGCTGAAAACTTCCCCAAACTGGGGCAGGAAATAATTGATCAGACCACAGAAGTACACAGAACTCCCAACAGAAAGGACCCAAGGAGGACAACACCAAGACACATAATAATTAAAATGGCAACGATCAAGGATAAGAAAAGAGTTTTAAAGGCAGCTAGAGAGAAGAAAAAGGTCACCTATAAAGGAAAACCCATCAGGCTATCATCAGACTTCTCAACAGAAACCTTACAAGCCAGAAGGGAATGGCATGATATATTTAATGCAATGAAACAGAAGGGCCTTGAACCAAGGATACTGTATCCAGCACGATTATCATTTAAATATGAAGGAGGGATTAAACAATTCCCAGAAAAGCAAAAGTTGAGGGAATTTGCCTCCCACAAACCACCTCTACAGGGTATTCTAGAGGGACTATTCTAGACGGGAGCACTCCTAAGACTAAACAGATGCCACCAGAGAAAATAAAATCACAGCAAAGAAAGCAGACCAACCAAATACTAACTAAACACAAAAAATAAAATCAACTATCCACTAAAAGCAGTTAAAGGAAACACAAAAGAGCACAGAATAAAACGACCAACATATAAAGAATGGAGGAGGAGGAATAAGAAGGCAGAGAAGAAAAGAATCTCCAGACAGCGTATATAACAGCTCAATAAGCGAGCTAAGTTAGGCAGTATGATACTAAAGAAGCTAATTTTGAACCTTTCATAACCACGAATCTAAAGCCTGCAATGGCAATAAGTACATATCTTTCAATAGTCACCCTAAATGTAAATGGACTGAATGCACCAATCAAAAGAAACAGAGTCACTGAATGGATAAAAAAGCAAGACCCATCTATACTGCTGCTTACAAGAAACTCACCTCAAACCCAAAGACATGCACAGACTAAAAGTCAAGGGATGGAAAAACATATTTCATGCAAACAACAGAGAGAAGAAAGCAGGGATTGCAGTACTAGTATCAGAAAAAATAGACTTCAAAACAAAGAAAGTAACAAGAGATAAAGAAGGACATTACATAATGATAAAAGGCTCAGTCCAACAAGAGGATATAACCATTATAAATATATATGCACCCAACACAGGAGCACCAGCATATGTGAAACAAATACTAACAGAATTAAAGGGGGAAACAGAATGCAGTGCATTCATTTTAGGACATTTCAACACGCCACCACCCCAAAGGATAGATCTACTGGACAGAAAATAAGTAAGGACACGGAGGCACTGAACAACACACTGGAACAGATGGACCTAATAGACATCTATAGAACTCTACATCTAAAAGCAACAGGATACACATTCTTCTCAAGTGCACATGGAACATTCTCCAGAATAGACCACATAATAGGTCACAAAAAGAGCCTCAGTAAATTCCAAAAGATTGAAATTCTACCAACCAACTTTTCAGACCACAAAGGTATTAAAGTAGAAATAAATTCTACAAAGAAAACAAAAAAGGCTCACAAACACATGGAGACTTAACAACATACTCCTACATAATCAATTGATCAACAAACAAATTAAAATAGAGATCAAGGAATATATGGAAACAAATGACAACAACAACACAAAGCCCCAGCTTCTGTGGGACGCAGCAAAAGCAGTCTTAAGAGGAAAGTATATAGCAATCCAGGCACACTTAAAGAAGGAAGAACACTCCCAAATGGATAGTCTAACATCACAATTATCAAAACTGGAAAAAGAAGAACCAATGAGGCCTAAAGTCAGCAGAAGGTGGGACATAATAAAGATCAGAGAAGAGATAAACAAAATTGAGAAGAATAAAACAATAGAAAAAATCAATGAAACCAAGAGCTGGTTCTTTGAGAAAATAAACAAAATAGATAAGCCTCTAGCCAAAGTTATTAAGAGAAAAAGAGAATCAACACACATCAACAGAATCAGAAATGATAATGGAAAAATCACGACAGACTCCACAGAAATACATAGAAGTATTAAAGACTACTATGAAAATCTATATGCTAACAAGCTGAAAAACCTAGAAGAAATGGACGACATCCTAGAAAAATACAACCTTCCAAGACTGACCAAGGAGGAAACACAAAAGTTAAACAAACCAATTATGAGCAAAGAAATTGAAGCAGTAATCAAAAAACTACCAAAGAACAAAACCCCTGGGCCAGACGGATTTACCTCGGAATTTTATCAGACATACAGAGAAGACATAATACCCATTCTCCTTAAAGTTTTCCAAAAAATAGAAGAGGAGGGAATACTCCCAAACTCATTCTATAAAGCCAACGTCACCCTAATACCAAAACCAGGCAAAGACCCCACCAAAAAAGAAAATTACAGACCAATATCCCTGATGAATGTAGATGCAAAAATACTCAATAAAATATTAGCAAACCGCATTGAAAATATATAAAAAGGATCATACACCATGACCAAGTGGGATTCATTCCAGGGATGCAAGGATGGTACAACATTCGAAAATCCATCAACATCATCCACCACATAAACAAAAAGAAGGACAAAAACCAAATGATCATCTCCATACATACTGAAAAAGCATTTGACAAAATTCAACATCCATTCATGATAAAAACTCTCAGCAAAATGGGTATAGAGGACAAGTACCTCAGCATAATAAAGGCCATATATGATAAACCCACAGCCAACATCATACTGAACAACGAGAAGCTGAAAGCTTTTCCTCTGAGATCGGGAACAAGACAGGGATGCCCACTCTCCCCACTGTTACTTAACATAGTACTGGAGGTCCTAGCTATGGCAATCAGACAAAACAAAGAAATACAAGGAATCCATATTGGTAAAGAAGAAGTTAAACTGTCACTATTTGCAGATGACATGATATTGTACATGAAAAACCCTAAAGACTCCACTCCAAAACTACTAGAATTGATATTGGAATACAGCAAAGTTGCAGGATACAAAATTAACACACAGAAATCTGTGGCTTTCCTATACACTAACAATGAACCAATAGAAAGAGAAATCAGGAAAATAATTCCATTCACAATTGCATAAAAAAGAATAAAATACCTAGGAATAAACCTAACCAAAGAAGTGAAAGACCTATACCCTGAAAACTACCAGACACTCTTAAGAGAAATTAAAGAGGACACTAACAAATGGAAACTCATCCCATGCTCTTGGCTAGGAAGAATTAATATAGTCAAAATGGGCATCCTGCCCAAAGCAATATACAGATTTGATGCAATCCCTGTCAGATTACCAGCAACATTCTTCAATGAACTGGAACAAATAGTTCAAAAATTCATATGGAAACACCAAAGACCCCAAATAGCCAAAGCAATCCTGAGAAAGAAGAATAAAGTGGGGGGAATCTCACTCCCCAACTTTAAGCTCTTCTACAAAGCCATAGTAATCAAGACGATTTGCTACTGGCACAAGAACAGAGCCACAGACTAGTGGAACAGATTAGAGACTCCAGACATTAACCCAAATATATATGGTCAATTTATATTCAATAAAGGAGCCATGGACATACAATGGGGAAATGACAGCCTCTTCAACAGCTGGTGTTGGCAAAACTGGACAGCTATATGTAAGAGAATGAAACTGGGTCACTGTCTAACCCCACACACAAAAGTAAATTTGAAATGGATCAAAGACGTGAATGTCAGTCATGAAACCGTAAAACTCTTAGAAAAAAAGAGACAAAAATCTCTTGGACATAAATATGACCAACTTCTTCATGAACATATCTCCCTGGGCAAGGAAAACAAAAGCAAAAATGAACAAGTGGGACTACATCAAGCTGAAAAGCTTCTGTACAGCAAAAGACACCATCAATACAACAAAAAGGTACCCTACAGTATGGGAGAATATATTTGTAAATGACAGATCTGATAAAGGCTTGACATCCAAAATATATAAAGAGCTCATGCACCTCAACAAATAGAAAGTAAATAATCCAATTAAAAAATGGTCAGAGGAGATGAGCAGAAAATTCCCCAAAAAAGAAATTCAGATGGCCAACAGACACATGAAAAGATGCTCCACATTGCTATTCATCAGGGAAATGCAAATTAAAACCAAAATGAGATATCACCTCACACAAGTAAGGATGGCTACCATCCAAAAGTCAAACAACAACAAATGTTGGCAAGGTTGTGGAGAAAGGGGAACCCTCCTACACTGCTGGTGGGCATGTAAATTAGTTCAACAATTGTGGAAAGCAGTATGGAGGTTCCTCAAAATAGACTTACCATTTGACCCAGGAATTCCACTTCTAGGAATTTACCCTAAGAAGGCAGCACTCCAGTTTGAAAAAGACAGGTGCACCCCTATGTTTATCGCAGCACTATTTACAGTAGCCAAGAAATGGAAGCAACCTAAGTGTCCATCAGTAGATGAATGGATAAAGAAGATGTGGTACATATACACAATGGAATCTTATTCAGCCATAAGAAGAAAACAAATCCTACCATTTGCAACAACATGGATAGAGCTAGAGGGTATTATGCTCAGTGAAATAAGCCAAGCTGAGAAAGACAAATACCAAATGATTTCACTCATCTGTGGAGTATAAGAACAAAGGAAAACCTGAAGGAACAAAACAGCAGCAGAATCACAGAACCCAAGAATGGACTAACAGTTACCAAAAAGGAAAGAGACTGGGGAGAATGGGAGGGTAGGGAGGGATAAGTGGGGGGAAGAAGAGAGGGGGTATTATGATTAGCATGTATAATGTGGGGGTTGGGGGAAAGGGGAGGGCTGTGCAACACAGAGAAGACAGTAGTGATTCTACAGCATTTTGCTATACTAATGGACAGTGTCTGTAATGGGGTTTGTGAGGGGGACTTGGTGTAGGGGAGTGCCTAGTAAACATAATATTCTTCATGTAATTGTAGATTAATGATAACAAAAAAGGGGGGGATTACTCCCTGATAGGATAAAATTAACTGCAAATCAACGATTAATGCATGCTTTACATATCCCTAATTTTGATCCTTTAAAGGCTGTCATATCATCAGCTATGGAAGTACATTTTTCTGATAATATTTCTTTCTCTTAAAAAAATATGCAGTTCCTGGTTGGTGTTCTCCAATAGGTTCTTCACAATGGTATAAAAGTCATATCAAAGTGTGGGCAAAGGTTTGTTTGTGTTTATACAGAGGACCAAAGCCTAATTTGGCTACCCAGAAAACGAATTAAGATACGATATGAAGAAGAACTTCCAACATCAACATCCTCTGGAAGAGTCATTCCAGAAGATGACCATCAAAAAATGTCAACAAAGATCCTGGCGCTGTTGCAGTTGTAGCTGCATTCATCCCACTGGTTCCTGGACTTGCCATTGGAATGCAGAAGGAGATATCTAAGCTGGCCTGTGCATACAGTAAAACAACAAATTTGACTGGATCTATATTGTCAGAACTCAACCAAGAATTAGAAGTGCAAGTTTCAGTGCTCCAAAATCGTGCGACTATAGACTATCTACTGTTAAAAGAACATATGGGATGTGAACAGTTCCCAGGAATGGGCTGTTTTAATTTGTCTGATTTTTCTCAAACTATTCAAATTCAGTTAAACAATATCCATCATATTATTGGTAAGTTTTCACAAATGCCTAGGGTACCTAACTGGTTTCCTTGGTTTCACTGGATATGGCTGGTAATTGTAGGTCTGCTTTTGTTGTGTATCTGTATTCCTATTCTGTTAATGTGTGTACGCAATTTAATTAGTACTTTGTTAAAACCTATACATGCTTATGTTACTCTACAAGAAGTTATGTCAAAGAAATAATCAATCTTCCCATGTTTTCTTCCATCTGCTATTTCTATAGCTTTTCTTCTTCCTTCCTAATTACAGCCCTTTAGTAGAATTCATGCCTCATATCGAAAATTACTGAGTATCATAATTCTTCCAAGTGGTAAAGATACCTCAAGACAAATGCTGGGCATACAAGCCACAGGGCAAAAATCTGCAAAGAAGTAAAAAGCTAACCTTTTCAAAGAATATTGCTTCTCTCTCACTTTCCAACTTTACATTTCCCTGTATGGCCCCAGAAGACGGCTGGTTAGCCAGAGATGGGTAAGATTCCTCAAGGGAGGAACAACCTATGACAGGCACAGTTGCAGTGGGGCCATCAGGTGAAGAATTGGGGATCAACAGAGGTGAGGCTTAGAACCTCACCCCCCTGTTTTGAGAGAAATCTTCTGCATCTGTGGACGTTTTGTTGTCCTTGTCTAGCTTGGATTAATACTTAGTCTATAGGCACACACCTGATCATCTACATTTGCTCTCTTACAGAACTAAATTATGTTTTCTACCTTAATCTTGCATCTACCTACCACTTCAGCATTTTATTTAAAAAAAAATAAGGGAGAAATGTGGGATTCACATATAAATCAAGTATAAAAATCAAATGAATAATCATATCTGACTTGATTATTTATAGTTCATGATGAGTGATCAAAACCAAAAGTTTCTGTGATATGACTGCCCTTGCACTGTTCACCATGTAAGAACTTATTCACTATGTAAGAACTTGTTCACCATGTAAGAACTTGTTTGTTATGCTTCAGAAAAAAATTAAAAGCCTGACTTAACTTTTTTGAAGGTGGTTGATTTCACATTGGAAGTGAGTGAAAAGTTAATTCAGCTCTTCCATATAAATTATTCCATATGGTGAGTCACATGGGTGTTGGGAATTTGCCAAGTTGTAAGGTTTTTTTCAACATGTGACAGTAGAATATATGGCACCCAAAAACCTACTTTCAAGATTAGTTTTCTCAAAACATCTTACAACTTAAGACATGCTCCATTTCAGCATGCTTCAAAATCTATTTTAAAAAGCATCAGTTTTTAATTAATGCCAACTTTTGAATTTGAGGCTTAGTCATATCTCCTGCTGTTAATATTTCTTTATTTACTAAGCTTTTGTTTATGACTCTGCTTCTTAGCACATCCAGTTGGAAGAGAAAGTTTCAAAAGTAGGAAATTTGTGCTAATCCATTATATTACTTTCTAACATCCCTAGACAGTTCAGGTTAGGAGATAGTATAGCCTAAGGACCAAGGTACTGATTTGTAATGCATGTTCATTTTATATTACACTATACATGACATGGAATCAACAACAGTGAACTAAACCAATGTATATGTATGTGCTTTTGTAATATTTTCCTTTCATTTGCTTAGCAGCATTAGGAAAATGAATGATTAAGGATAGCATTAACTAAAGCATAGGTTTATTAGGCTCTGAAAAACAGGACTTAAGAATATAAATTTTTAGAAATATGAAGTTGCACCCTGTACAAAGAGGACTGGCCCTCTATTGAAATCGAGTTATTAAATGTATTCAAATGTGTGTGTGCAGGAAAATAATCTTTTTTAAGATTAAAATTATACCTGGCACATATGGTTCACATATGCCTCTGTGTACATGTGTCTATATCTGTATCTACCTACATCTTATTTTTTTCTATTGAAAATACAATTTGTTAATTGTGACAAATTAAAAGTTATGTATCTAAGCCAAAAATTAAAATAAAAATCACTTTATGTTATATAAGAAAAAAAACTGGAAAAAGAACAAATGAGGCCCAAAGCCAGCAGAAGGAGGGACATAATAAAGATCAGAGAGGAAATAAATAAAATTGAGAAGAATAAAACAATAGAAAAAAATCAATGAAACCAAGAGCTGGTTCTTTGAGAAAATAAACAAAATAGATAAGCCCCTAGCCAGACTTATTAAGAGAAAAAGAGAATCTACATACATAAACAGAATCAGAAACGAGAAAGGAAAAATCACTACTAACATCATAGAAATACAAATAATTATTAAAGAATACTATGAAATCTATATGCTAACAAGCTGGAAAACCTAGAAGAAATGGACAGCTTCCTAGAAAAATATAACCTTCCAAGACTGACCAAGGAAGAAACAGAAAATCTAAAGAGACCAATTATCAGCAACGAAATTGAATCAGTAATCAAAAAACTACTCAAGAACAAAACTCCTGGGCCAGACGGATTCACGGCTGAATTTTATCAGACATATAGAGAAGATATAATACCCATTCTTCTTAAAGTTTTCCAAAAAATAGAAGAGGAGGGAATACATCCAAACTCATTCTATGAAGCCAGCATCACTCTAATACCAAAACCAGGCAGAGACACCACAGAAAAAGAAAATTACAGACCAATATCCCTGATAAACATAGATGCAAAAATACCCAACAAAATATAAGCAAACCGAATTCAAAAATATCTCAAGAGAATCATACACCATGACCAAGTGGGATTCATGCCAGGGATGTAAGGATGGTACAACATTCGAAAATCCATCAACATCATCCACCACATCAACAAAAAGAAGGACAAAAACCACATGATCATCTCCATAGGCACTGAAAAAGCATTCGACAAAATTCAACATCCATTCGTGATAAAAACTCTCAACAAAATGGATATAGAGGGCAAGTACCTCAACATAATAAAGGCAATATGTGACAAACCCACAGCCAACATCATACTTAACAGTGAGAAGCTGAAAACTTTTCCTCTAAGATCAGGAACAAGACAGGGTTGCCCACTCTCCTGACTGTTATCCAACCTATTACTGGAAGTCCTAGGCACAGCAGTCAGACAAAACAAAGAAATACAAGGCATCCTGGCTGGTAAGGAAGAAGTCAAACTGTCCTAGTTTGCGGATGACATGATACTGTTGCATAAAAATCCCTAAAGAGTCCACTCCAAAACTACTAGATCTAATATCTGAATTCAGCAAAGTTGCTGGATACAAAATTAATACACAGAAATCTGTTGCAATCCTATACTCTAACAATGAACCAGCAGAAAGAGAAAGCAGGAAAACAATTCCATTCACAATTACATCAAAAAGAATAAAATACCTAGGAATAAACCTAACCAAGGAAGTGAAAGACCTATACCCTGAAAACTATAAGACACTCTTAACAGAAATTAAAGAGGGCACTAACAAATGGAAACTCATCCCATGCTCTTGGTTAGGAAGAATTAATATTGTCAAAATGGCCATCCTGCCTAAAGCAATCTACAGATTCAATGCAATCCCTATCAAAATACCAACAGCGTTCTTCAATGAACTGGAACAAATACTTCTAAAATTCATATGGAACCACAAAAGACCCCAAATAGCCAAAGCAATCCTGAGAAGGAAGAATAAAGTGGGGGGGATCTCACTTCCCAACTTCAAGCTCTACTACAAAGCCACAGTAATCAAGACAATTTGGTACTGGCACAAGAACAGACCCACAGACCAGTGGAACAGAATAAGGAGTCCAGATATTAACCCAAACACATATGGTCAATTAATATACGATAAAGGGGTCATGGACATACAATGGGGAAATGACAGCCTCTTCAACAGCTGGTGTTGGCAAAACTGGACAGCTACATGTAAGAGAATGAAACTAGGTCACTGTCTAACCCCACACACAAAAGTAAATTTGAAATGGATCAAAGACGTGAATGTCAGTCATGAAACCATAAAACTCTTAGAAAAAAAACAGAGGCAAAAATCTCTCGGACATAAATATGAGCAACTTCTTCATGAACATATCTCCCTGGGCAAGGGAAACAAAAGCAAAAATGAAGAAGTGGGACTATATCAAGCTGAAAAGCTTCTGTACAGCAAAGGATACCATCAACAGAACAAAAAGACATCCTACAGTATGGGAGAATATATTCATAAATGACATATCTGATAAAGGGTTGACATCCAAAATACATAAAGAGCTCATGCACCTCAACAAACAAAAAGCCAATAAACCAATTAAAAAATGGGCACAGTATCTGAACAGACACTTCTCCAAAGAAGAAATTCAGATGGCCAACAGATACATGAAAAGATGCTTCGCATCGCTGATCATCAGAGAAATGCAAATTAAAACTGCAATGAGATATCACTTCACACCAGTAAGAATCACCACCATCCAAAAGACAAACAACAGCAAATTAGTTGGTGAGGATGTGGAGAAAGGAGAATCCTCCTACACTACTGGTGGGATTGTAAATTAGTTCAACCATTGTGGAAAGCAGTATGGATGTTCCTCAAAAAAGTAAAAATAGAAATACCATTTGACCCAGGAATTCCACTTCTAGGAATTTACCCTAAGAATACAGCAGCCCAGTTTGGAAAAGACATATGCACCCCTATGTTTATCGCAGCACTATTTACAATAGCCAAGAAATGGAAGCAACTTAAGTGTCCATCAGTGGATGAGTGGATAAAGAAGATGTGGTACATATACACAATGGAATATTATTCAGCCATAAGAAGAAAACAAATCCTACCATTTGCAACAACATGGATGGAGCTAGAGGGTATTATGCTCAGTGAAATAAGCCAGGCAGAGAAAGACAAGTATCAAATGATTTAACTAATGTATGGAGTATAAGAACAAAGAAAAAACTGAAGGAACAAAACAACAGCAGACTCACAGAACCCAAGAATGGACTAACAGTTGCCAAAGAGAAAGGTACTGGGGAGGATGCGTAGGAAGGGAGAGATAAGGGAAAAAGGTGGGGGAGGCATTTCTATTAGCAGACATAGTTTAGGAGGGGGGCACGGAGAGGGCTCTACAACACAGAGAAGAGAAGTAGTGACTCTATAGCATCTTACTATGCTGATGGACAGTGACTGTAATGGGGTACGTGAGGGGGAACTTGGTGATGGGGGGAGTCTAGTAACCATAATGCTCCTCATGTAATTGTAGATTAATGATACCAAAATAAAATATAAATAAATAAATAAATAAAAATAAAAGATCTTTAAAAAAAAGCAAATGAATTGCTGCTTTATATCTGCTTTAAAAAATTTAGTGTTCATGTTCATTTATTGTGTTTAAGTGCAATTGTGGAAAAACAGGTACCGTGGATAATTTGTATTCTGATGAATTCAGAGATTGAGTGTTGCATTAATAGTAAGTGAATTTTGCTTTGGAAAGGATTGCATCTAGAGTATTGGCAACATTTTATTTCTTGACCTAGATGGTGACTGCATATAAAGAAATAAAAAATATGAAAGTAGTATTATTGTTAGTAAATTCCCAATAAAAAATATTACTTTGATTAACAATTTTTTTGTCAAATATATGTGATATTTTAGTTGAAACCATTCAGTAGTTTTAACTAAAAATAATTCCAGAAAGTTATCAGACTTTCATTAGCATCCACTTTAGCTAAACCCTTTAAGATGTGGGTCTAGTTGAAATAGAGCAACCTCAAATCTTTTGTAGAACAACACTAGATTAAATGGATGGACAGATCTAATTTTTTTAAGTTGCTTACGATGTTAAGATATATTTCCATAAGAAATGTAGCACAGTGAAAGAAGTTTTGGTTTCCACTAGTGTGCTTGGATGTGGCACGTGCAGTTTTTAAATTTTAGTTTGTCCTCTCTATTAAAGAGGTATAATAATCCCTGCTCTCCTATCTTGTAAAATTGTGATATACAGTGAGATATGTGAGAGACCCTTGAAGAAGCAATTTATAAACCTGTCATTATTATATACAGATGTGATTTAATATGGACATGGCCCAGATTAATCCACATTATATGGGTTATGGGTTATGTGTCAGTGGAAGGGATGTATTAGTTATAGGTTAAGCAAAACTAGCTGCCTTAGCAGGCAAACTGACTTGTAATGAATTAACACAACAAAGATTTATTTATCTATCACATCATAATCACCCACTGTGAGTCTGCTGGATCTCCTTGGTGGCCCTCATACAATTCTGGGACCTGGGATGCTTACATTCTGCAACTCTACCATCTGAAAGTCAGCCCACTGATAAGAAAGAGCAAACAAAATTCACACCTGCCCATTACACTCTCAGACTGAAAGTGTCTTATGTCTTTCCCCTCATAGTCCTCTGGCTAGATCTATTTCTATAGCTCCATCCCAACTGTAGAGGAACACATGGGTATTTGTGAAAGCTGCCCCTCACACAGGCAACTTAATTTAAAACAGGGGTTCTTAATGTGAAGTCCATGAAATGGCATTAAGATGTCTGAGAATCTTATACAAAAATTTGGGCTTGTGCTGAGATGTTTACTTTTCTAGAGAGCGGGTCCATAGCTTTCTTTGGTCTCAAAGAAATGCTTAAAAAATAGGTTAGAAATTATTGTTTTAAGGCAACAGTAAAAGGAGAAAAACTATAGGATTAGCTGCTATCCTTTTATATTTGATACTGTCTACAATTTACTGCCTACTTAATATAGATGACACATGGCTAATAGAGGTTCCACACACAATGTATGGCCAAGTCATTAATGCTAAGCATTTTTCATATCTTTAATCTTCACATCATCCTTGAAAGTACATATTCCCATCCCTTTTGTTCTAATAGAGAGTCCAAGGAGCATAAACGTTATGTAATATGTCTCAGATCACACAGTGATCTAGTAAGAGTGAGGAACTAGAATTTGAATCCAGGACTGTTTAGCTTCAAAATCTTCATATCACTTTGGGCCACTTAGGTACATCTTATCCACTGTGACTGGGATGTAAGATGTAAGAGGAGGGGCCTGAGCATATTCATGAGTTAATTTTCCTGCAAACTGAACTAACTAAACAAAATATCAGGATTTAGCAGCTGATGTCATAGAAATTTCTGTGATTGGGTTGAGAGACTACTGCATTGGTGAAGGTCTGTTGCATACAGAACTAGCTACAAATAGAAAAAAAACAGATAGCAAAGAAGAAAAGTGAAAAAATTTTTACCTGATTCATGTTTTAAATAGATAAACAGATACTTGCTTAATGCTTTTCTGATTTGAGATATCTTTGCAAATAATTTTCACAGTAATTGCATTTAGCTGATGAGAACATTTTTGGTTTTATTCTAAATTTTTTATTGAAGTATAAAACTTGATTTAGAAACAGTAAATAGTTCCCTAAAGTATCAAGAGCAATTAATGATCCACTTCAGAGAGCACTGTAGTTAGTATCCTAGAGTATAGTTTGGCAATATGACCTGGATGCTCTTTTTTTTAATAGAATCAGAAGTTGCAATTTGTGTATCAGCTAGAATTTTTTTGTTACAAACAACAAAAACTAGCTCTGGCTATATTAAGCAAAATGGAATTTATTAGAAGAGCTTAGAGAATTCCTGGAAAGCTGGGGAGCCCAGCATGGAAAAAGAACAGGAACCAAGTTGTTCTCAAGGGTCAGGAAGCAAGTTCTCAGCAAAATTCATGCAGTAATAACAAAGTCTTGTCAACTTTTAACTGTTTTCATAACAGTGCTTCACTGACTCAAAATTCAAAATCCCAAGGAGGGTCTGACTGGCCAGTCCTCAATCACACGCTCAACACCCTTTGGTTCCCATATGAGAAAACAGCTCCTTCCTCCAAAAAATTACACACAGTAGATTTTCAAGAGATCAGGATGCCAATAGGACAGCCAAATAATAACTGCCCCCACCGTAATCAGCCTTCCCCCTACTAGTCCAGCCACTGACAATCATCACAGGCTCTTTGTGTGCAGACTTTTAGGAAGGGAAATAAAAAATACAAATGTCTTCGTCAAATTGCTTAGTTTAGTTATATATGCTCAATTAAACATAAATGTATTACATATAATGATATGTTAATTTAGAAAAACTGGTTATCAATTACTGCTGCTTTTATCCCAATATTTATCAGAGGAACAAAAACTGAGGAGAGAGAGGTCTTTATAAAGAATATGATTGGTTGTACTAAAGGAAGTACAATAAGGAAAAGAAATGAGAGATTGTGAGTTAACAAAAGTAGGAAGAGGTAGAAAGAAAAAAGAAATAAGAGGTGAAGAGACAGTGTAGAGGAAAAGCAAGGGAGAATATAGGAAGAAACCCAGGCGCAAGCCTCTGGCAACTTCCTCCTCTTGCAACTTCACTCCTGTGCTATCTCCTGTCCCTCGTCCACCTTTCCTTCCTTTCTCCATGACTTGGATCAGACACAGTGAGTTCTCTGAACCTAGAAACAAACACTACAGCAGCCACTTGCAGGGATTTAGAGCTCACTCAGATTCTAGAAAGCCGGGAGAACCAGTTGCTGCCAAGTACGGCTTCCCTGCAGTGTTGCAACGGGAACTCCAGAGAGCTGGGTGCTGGAGGCAGCACTGGTGGGCTCAGCACGAGCCTGGTGGACAGAGTAACAGCGGCAACCAGGACCTGTTCCTCCCTTTTTCTTCTTCAGTACCCAAAGCTTTCCAAAAGGAAAGGAAGTCAACTTCTAGGGAAACCCAGTAAAGCAAGCCAGAGGTCACCCACCCCCAAGGCCCGCCTGTGACCGGCAGGAAAGCTGCCGAAGCACATCTGCTGAGAAGTACTTTATGACTGTCACATGCTTCCTCAAATTCAGCTAAAATGGGATCCTAGCTTAGCTGTTTGGTTTTCCGGGTTTTTTTCTTCCATGAGTTTAAGCAAAAGGGACTGCCCCTGACCCCACAACGTCCAGCAATGTAATCACTGGTAGTGGACATCCCAAGAAGTCCATACGGCCCTAAATTATAGTCTACTTTGAAAATGAATAGCCATATTGGACAAATACGCAAAATCTAAACGGAGTATGTGCCTAGAGTTTTGCCTACCCTTTAAGATTGTGATAAAGTGTAAAGTAGGAAGAGTTAGATAGAAAATAATACATTGAGACAAAATCTTCCTACTCTAGTTTTTCTAAAAAGAGCATTTTTTCCCCTTTCTTTGGGAGTCACCCTGTTAGCTCTCTTTCCATATTAACAGTGTGTCTCAACAAGTGTGACTAAGTTTTGCTCTATTTTGAATATCAATTTTTTTCTGTCAGAAATGGCAAGCATGGACACTTTTAAAGAAGAATGACTGTATCAAGACTGGACTTGAGGAAGAATAAAAATAGATCAGTTTAGGCTTCATTTTCTAGGAATGTATTTTTAAAAATATATAGTATATACTTTTGTCACAGTACAGCAAAACTGTAAAGGAGGTTCTATATTAGGAGAATTTTAAAAATAAAACCTTGATATTTATTAGAAATGACCAAATTTTGTAAAATGACAGCCATAGACTATGCAAATTCTATATGAAAATTAATATCGATTTGGGAATATATCCTGGTGATTGGGTAGTAGGCATATGATCATGTTTAATACAGAAGACAATGGTTTCTAAGAAAATCAGAATATGAGCCTCATGTCATGAGATGGGCTGGTTAAAGTTGAGAAGAATCAGAATACTTTAAACTTTTAGAGAAACCATGCTTTCTGTATGGATGTGAGAGCATTAAAGCAGGAACAGCTTAGGGAAGATAGCCTGGTTCTGTATTCCCAGTAAAAGGGGACTGGGGTTAAGAACATTTTGTAAGATGCAATGTTAAACTGGATAGGGGTTTGTTTGGCTATCAAAAGTACATTTTTCACTTGACCTGGGAGGCCAGACTTAGGGCTCATATGGAAAGGAATGTGCTTCCCTAGTACCCAAGGGAACTGAGAAGAGAAATTTAGCAGCTGCTTTAAATCTTCTTAGTAGCAGTCAGCATATATATCTAAACTAACTAACTAACTAAATGGCTCTGGCGTTGGCCTGGACATGGAAATAAGTGACTAGAATGAAAACTGGGAACAATTCAAAGGACAGCTCTGTGTGGGAACATGAGTTAAATTCTAAGTAACATATGCTTATTCACCTTCTTTGTACATAATTTGTACTTAACAATTTGTCTGGATTAGAAAAACTAGCTTATACACTCTAAATGGCTGACAGTGAAATGAATCTGGAGTAAGAGAACACACATGACATGATCCCAAGGACATCCCAGGAGCAGGGTGTGAACGCCAGAGGCCAACTATTGCACTGTCTGAAACCTCAGCTGGAGGTAAATGGGGCTCAGAGAGACATGTCATCCCCTCATTATGTAACGCCTTATGCGCACAACAAAGGCCACTGAATACCCACCCTACAGTGAGCCAGTGGGTCCTGAAGATAATAAGTTGGACAAGTACCTTGCCCTCAGTGTTGGTAGGGGCAGGCCTTTCCTGATAGAGACAGGCCTTCTCAAGCCATCATGTAGCATTTTCCCTTTTGCTAGGAACACAGGTGCCCATCAATGGATATACTGTCAGAATTCCTAAGTTTTCAGACCATGTCCAGGAATCTACTTGATCTTTATCCATTACTAAAGTTTCTTTGTAAACATAAGTACATGGTGTTTGGGCAGTTACCTTTATATTTTCTATTTGGTTGAAATTTATCATATTTAAATTAGGTAAAAGTGAAAAATGGTTTTGTAGATTAAAATTTTTTCTCATTGTTCTGTGGAAATAATTTCAGACTTCAAAACATTGAAAGAATAATAGTAAGTACCAAGAACAACCATATGTTCTCCTATTGTTAGCATTTAACCCATTTGCTTTATCTATCTCTTGCTGATACTTTTTTCCTGAATTATTTGAGGGTAAGTTATACACATTAACAGTCCTTATCTCTGTGTACATCAGTGTTTATTTCCTAACAGTGGTACAGTTACTAACTTCAGTAAATGTAACACCATCTAATGCTTGTATCTAAGTAATCTATCATTGGCATCAGTATTGCAGTTAGGTCAATTAACTCAATAATGTTCTTTATAGGAAGTTTTTCCCTCCAGTAGAAGATTCAGTCTAGGGCCAGGTATTGCATTTAGGTATCATGTCTCTTTAGTCCCCTTGAGTCTAGAACATTTCTACAGCTTTTCTCAACATTTTGAAAAATACAGCTCTCTTGCCATTTAAAAAAATAATAGAATAGTCCTCACTTCGAGGGTTGTGTTTCCACATGTTTCGGTGCTGGTATGCATTCTCAGCCAAACTACTACTTAGGTGATTTACTCTTTGTGGGGCATCACTTCTGGAGGCACATTTAGATCACACCATTCCAGGTTCTATTTGACTTCTCCAAGAAAATTGTTGTCTTCTTCACTTTTGCAACTAGTAAGCAGTCTGGGAGGAGATACTTTAAGACCAAGCTCCTCATCAGAATACACAGATTGAGCATCTATTGATGATTCTTGCCTTACCCAGGCTCTACTGCGTGTCCAATGCCAGCATGCCCTTAATGTTGATCAGTGAGCCTTCAGCAAGGGTCCTCCTTATCCCCAGTTATTTATTTATCTGTTTGTTATTGGCTATTATCTATAATTATCATTATGAACTCATGGGTTAGTATTTTTCCCCATGGCTTAGACTGTATAAACAAAATTATTTTGGTGCTCAAATTGTCCTGAATCTGCCCCATCAGGCTGGCTATTAAGTCTTTGTGACATGCCATGGGTGTTTTTTCTTTTTTTAATAACTGCATTCTAATAAATTCTACTAATACTGGGAATATTCAGAAAGTAAAAGCATGTTTTTAAAATGCAAGTTTCATCTAGAAGAATTTCAGTCTGTTTATAGTCCTTTTGCTATACAGATTTTTATTTTTAATTTTTTTCAATACATAAAAATCTCTTGAGCACCCATAGTTCACTACATGTGCACAATTCTATTGAGACACAAAGGAAAGGTAAAGAAGTATAAACTATGGTCCTCCTTATATTAAGGTGTTGATAATATAGCTGTAGACAGAAGATATCTTAGGGCTCACACAAATGAAGGCAAAGCACATGCAAAGATCATCAGAAGTTTAGTAAAAACACCTACTTCTAATCAATTGCAAGGGAAACCCAATCAATTTGACCTTAGTGCCAGCGCTGCCTTCCTGAGCTCTCCCAGGGACTACATGAGAAACCCACAGTCTGAAACCCACACTTTGCAGTCTGCCCCTGCTCAGAGGGAAGCATCTAAGGGGTACTTGTGGGGGAAGACAAGCAGGGACCCTTCTCCCCTAGAAGCCAGTAGACATCTTCAGACACAGACAGCTGACATGGATGTTTGCCTGTGGTTTCATTTGTACTCTGAGTCATCCACTTCGGTGCTGAAGGATTGGTGGGGGCTCTCTGTATCCTCCATCATTCTTGTCTTCCTTAACTTCAGAAATTGTATAGGTTCCTAGTTTCCACAAACAAACTTCTTACTCAAACTACTGGGTGGTTCCTGTTTTCCTGACCAACTGAATGTGACTTGCCAGTTTCTTATTCAGTTGTCACACACTTAATAATTTGCTAGACACTGGGCTTTACAAATAAGAACTCATTAAATCCTCATAATCACCCTATCAAGTAAGTACTATTGTTTTTCCCTGACAGGCACAGAGGCAACTTGCTGAAGGTCACAGAGTCGCTAAGTAGTGAAGCTGGGATTCAAACCCAAAATGTTTGGCTCCAAGGTTCATGCTATTATTCTTATAATTTTTACCAAAACATACCTATGAGACTATATTAGTCTGCTCAGGCTGTCATTGAAGAAAATAATAGATTGAGTGATTTAAACAGCAGGAATTAATTTTTTCACAGTTCTGGAGCCTAGGAGTTCAAGATCAAGGTGCCAGCAGGTTGTTTCCAGAGAGAGCTCCTTTCCTAGTTTGCAGAGGGCTGCCTTCTCACTGTGTCCTCACATGACCTTTTCTTGGGAGAGAGAAAAAGCCTTAGAGATTAAGAGAGAGAATGTATTCTCTGGTGTCTCTTCTTATAAGGACACTAATCTTGTCACATCAGGGTCCCAACCTTATGACCTCATTTAATCTTTTTTCCCCAATTATATTGAGATATAATTGACATACAGCACCGTAAGTTTAAGGTGAACAGCATAATGACTTCCCTTGCATATATTGTGAAATGATTACCACAATAAGTTTAGTTAGTACCCATTATCTCATATAGATGCAAAAAAAAAGAGAGAAATGGTTCTAACCCTGTGATGAGAACTCTTAGGATTTACTCTCTTTTAACAGCTTTAAAATATACCATACAGCAGGGTTAACCATAGTCATGCTGTACATTACATCCTCACTAGTTATTTATCTTACAACTGGAAGTTCGTGCCTTTTGACCACTTTTTCCAATTCCCCTCCCCCTCATTTAATTTTAATTACTTCCATAAAGGCCCACCCTGTGTCCAAATAGAGTCACATTGGGGATTGGGCTTCAACATATGAATCTCGGGGATTCAAAAATTCTGTCCATATCAGAGATCAAAATAACCCCCCAAAATAGCTTTATCTACAATCATCATGTTGTGTGGCACTAAGTGTCTCTTTTCCTGGGCTTTGAAGGAAACAAATGCCAGGTTCAAATCTTTGTTTACCTCTCTCTATCATAGAACCTTGCCCAAGTTATTTCATCTGGCTAGGCCTCAGTTTCCCTACCTGAAAATGGGGATAATAATACCTATCTTGCAGGGTTGCTGTGTTAAATACCATAGCAATGCATAATTCATAATAGAGTACCAGCCACATAGTAGCTCCCTGTTTGGAGTTTTCTTCCAATGGAGGTCATCAATACCTTGGATCTGTCCTTGTTATTCTTTTGCAGCAACATTCTCATCCATGAATATGTTGTCAACTCCTGCCAGTTGTACTGTAGGAGATTTTGTAGCTCGGCTCATTCTGCCACCCTCCATCTCTTTGAGTGAGCCTTAGTCTGAAGACTAGCAAGATGGAGACCATACTGCCCATCCTATATACAGCTCGGATCCCACATGTACCCAGCAGCTACACACATGCAATTTGTGGAATGCGGAGGGAGACAGAGCTGTGTTTCCACTGCTTCATGGAGGCAACTGATTTTTCTGAGGCAAGAGTAGCACAGAAGCAGATGGAAGGTGCAATGTCATAAGAAATACACCTTTGGTCATTCATATGACCAAATAAATATTTTTCAGGTATATTTGGTCTTCATCCACAGTTCCTGAAAACACTGCAGAGTCTTAAAGGTGAAATGAGTGGTTTGTCATGTTGATGACAGACTTTGGGCCCCCGCCCAAGGGCAGGGGCTGGAGGTTGAATCAGCCAATGGCCAATAATTTAATCAATCATGACTTCAAGAAGCCCTCACAAAAACCCATGAGAAGAGCTTATAGCTCTCTGCTCTGCTCTGCTCTGCCCAGTTGAATCCTACTTCTCAGCTGGGGAGCGCTTCTATGCTTGGGGAACCAGAACATCTCCACAGGCCACTGAGCCAGGAGGATAGAAGCTCCTTTACTTGGGAGCTTGCCCTATGCCTCTCTTCATCCAGCTGTTAACTTGTATCCTTTACACTATCATTTATTAAACTGGTAAATACAAGTGTTTTCCTGAGTTCTGTGAGCCGCTCTAGCAAATTAATGGAACCTAAGGGGGAGGTCATGGGAACTTCCAACCTGTAGCCGGTAGGTCAGAAGCACAGGTTGCGACCAGCCTCTGGAGTTGTGGGTGGAGGGCTAGTCTTATAGGACGGAGCCCTTAACCTGGGGATCTGGTGCTGTCTCCAGGCAGATAGCCTCAGAATTGAATTGAGTTCTCCAGCACCCTGCTGGTGTTCGAGAATTGCTTGGTGTTATGTGTGGGAAGGTCCCCTCCACATACTTAACACGCATTGGAATCAGGTCCGGGAACCTGAATGAAGTCATACTACTATTACTGCTGTGTGTTGTTATTGTTTTATATATATATATATGTAGGAGGAAAAGTCTACACCCTAGCAGAAGGCATCTGCTATGTGGTGTGGACCACAGAAAAGCAGTGCAGCCTTAGAACCCAAAGCAAGGCAGCATCTCCCGGATTCTCAGGTTTATAAGGTAGCTAAGGAGGCAGTTCCCTTGCGGAGCTAGTTCAGTGGGGTTGGTCTTGTGGTTCGTTTTGGAAGCTCAGCTAGTCTGCTCCTCCAGCACTTGGAATGATTTTATAGACCCAGTTCCCTGTATAATCCCTCCCTGCTTGAATGTTGGAGATATTACTCTCTGAAGGTGAACCTGGCTCAGACAAATACTCAGAGATAAGAGAAAATTTACTTGGTACATTGGGATATAAATTCTGTGGGAGCAGGACTGTTTTTTCTGTTCACTGTAGTATCTTCAGTGCCTAGAATAGTGCCCCAGCATAACTGCTCAGGAAATATTTGTGGAACTGTGGACTAAATAGGTAATTAAATTCTGACATGCTTAATAGTTAGTTGTTGCTGCATAGCACATTACCCCAAATATAGAGGCTTAAATCAATAAACATTTGTTATCTCACAGTTTCTATGAGTCAGGAATCTGGGAACAGCTTAGCTGGGTGATTCTGGGTTGGGGTCTCTCACAAGGCTGAACCATACACCAAACTATACATACACTGAAGAATGGTTAAAATAGTCAATTGTTTTAACTGAGTCTGTGAGCATCTGTTCTTTATCTAGCTTTACTTTGTGCTTTAGTTAGCAAGATGTGTCCTAAGGTATGAGAAAAGCCTGAGAGGTGAGTTTTTGGGTCTGCGAATACTCAAAAACTTTTGTGAGTGTATTTTACTACAATTTTAAAAGTAAATAAAAATAAAGAAGAAATTATACCATTTCTGCCAAATTCTATTGGCTAGAAGTGAGTGACTAGAACAGCTCACATCAAAGAGAGAGGAATTGAGCTCCACCTCTTGAGGTAAGGAGTAAAATATAATTTGCCTATATATTTTTAAACCATCACAGTCTTTCAAGGCTTCCATTCCAAAATAGACATAATTGGCAGAAAGGCAGAAAAATACACAAACTACTTGCATAAAGCACTTGTGACAAACTACTTCAGTGGGTGGACTTTATACAAGACTGATCCAGAAGGCAAGGATAAGTATCTTTATGTCGTCATTGCTTGGTATTACATGTGGGACTTAAAATTGGAATTGGTTTACTACAGAGAATAAAATACTGATAGGAATGAGCAAACATATGAAATACTTCATCCAAACTCAGTGAGTTGTGATTCTTTCAGAAATAAGATTCTACCTTTAATAATTTGAATCAAATATATATGTACTTAAAGGACTGCATGTGGACTTGTAGCCACACAATATACAAACTTTGTGAACTGTGTAAATTGTAACTCAATTGTGTTGGATTATTAGGTGTATGTAAAAAGTATATTCTAGAGGCTTCTTAATGAGTTCCTTGTGATCTCCCTCCATTAACACCATGGGCCTCTCCATCACAAAATGGAAGGCGGGTACTCCTAGGCCTCGTGGGAGGCGGGTGTGGCTGATGATAAGCACTGTCTGCAGAAACATGTGCCTGTTGTTTTTCTAATGCCTAAAGTTCTGTGCAAGATCACAATCAGCATACTCAAGCCAAAGCATTTTCCACTTCTCCCCAAAATAATGTGCTAACAGTACCCTCTTAATAAGTTATCTTAAGAAGCTTAATTTTTCTTGCGTATAATGAAAATTCTATTTTTTTCTTGCTGATTTATGCATTCATTTCCTCCCCTACAGATATCCCATTTTTTGAAAGTTCGCGTTATATCGCTTCGCTTTTATGAAAGACCTACATTAGTACATGTCCTCGCTAACCGAAAAGAAACCCTAAGAGGATTTTTGCTTTTAAGAAAAAGGGCAAAAAGCGAAAATAGCATTCTGCGTAGGTTTTGCAGCTTGCTGGCTGCACAGGCAGCACGCATCCGATGAAGGAAAGTGGCGCCACCAAGCTCTTTCCCAAGGGAACTACACTCAGCATATGAGCAGCAAGCCGCCTAAGTTTTAACTGAGTCTGTGAGCATCTGTTCTTTATCTAGCTTTACTTTGTGCTTTAGTTAGCAAGATGTGTCCTAAGGTATGAGAAAAGCCTGAGAGGTGAGTTTTTGGGTCTGCGAATACTCAAAAACTTTTCCATTGAAATTCATGGTAATCACTTCTTCACTTTATGCCATTTTGACAAAGGAGAGGCTTCATAGAGTGCTCTACTTTTGGATATGGGTTGGGGGGAGGGTGTGAACCCTTATTTCATTACCCTACTGATGAGAGACCAAATTCCATTTTAAGCTAACACTGTGCAGGCTTTTTTATGATACTGTATCTGCTTTCCTTCCTCTTCTTTTTTCCTTCCCCAGAGTATATTACAGAACAGTTGTGGCTATTTCTCAATTTTAAACAGTTGTGTTCTGGGGAAACGAATCAGTAAGTGTATAAACTTTAAAAAAAGAAAAAATAAGATCAGCACCTTCTTTCTTGTTTTTTTGTTGTTGTTGTTTGTTTTTTTGTTATTTGATATGCCTGTGATTATACCTCCTTTGGGAGACAACAGAACTTTAAGAGAGATACACATAAATTATAGCCAATTTTTACAAAAACTGAGATAGGGGCTTCCTGCTATTGCATACTTTCCTCAGGTCTAAGGTCACTTCTCTTTCAAAATTCCTTTGCCTCCCCGGCTCCCCCTTTCTCCACTGGGGGTAAAAGACAACTCTTTTTATGGCCACCAGAGTCACCTCCACTGCTCGGTAATTGCACAATTTCTCCTCCTCCACTCCCGTTACTACACAAGCACGGCGACTGTGGGCTGGGAGGTTTTTTCTTTTGTCTTTGTTGGGGGTCTGGGGACAGCTGGGAGATGTTCTATTTGAGGGAAGTTTGCGAATGGGTATTTTTCCACTTCCCTGCTAGTGGAGGAGGAGTTAAACTGAGTAACAACTGAAAATTTTAAAAATTGAGGGCAATGAACTGGGGCTCAAGTGACCAGGGCTGTTCCGTGACATCACATCTTGTTTAGCATGTGAGAGCCTCCAAATTCACTTTCCTGTATTGTCAAACTTTCAATTCTTATTGTCATTTTAGAAGTGAAACTGAACAATAATTACCAGTTTAATCATTATTTTATAACATTGGCTTAATATTAGCAGCTAGCAATCAGAAATCTCTCAAGAAATTGTACCATATCTAAACAGAGTTTTCTATAAAACTCTGAAGATATACTATTGTTTTCAGTACTGTGAAGCAAATGTCAATGTTGAAGTTTGCATTTCCCCCGGAAGCTGACTCATAGATGCAGACGAGTGTGCAGGCTGTTTACGACCAGTGCTCCTGGCATCTCACCTGAGGAAGGAGGGGAAGAGAAGGAAATGGGACTGGGAAAATGGGAGGCTGGCTGTGAGGAAGTCTTCACAAAGTCCCAGCTGGCCCCTCTGAGTTGTCCCATTTGAGTGAGAGGCTAGGTCCATTAATCACTGGATGACGGCTGTGCTGGGAGGAGTATACCTTGGCTGAGGCACTTCTTTTAGCCTGAGGTAATTCCTGCTGACAGCCGGGGTGCTAAATTGTCATTCCTAAAGGGGGTTCTGGGTGGTGCATTAGCACGTACACTGCAAGCAGGGTGTCCTTTTGCATGAAGAACACATCACATTGTGAGTCTGAAAGTGGAGATTCCACATAAACCTATAGTGAGTTTGGCTCTGAGGTGTAGGCCTGAGCCTTGGCATCTGAGGGCTAGTCCATAGCCACCAGACAAGTTCTGATCATAGTCATCAGAGAAAGAAAAGGGAAGGAAGTTTATGGTCACCCACCTCCCTCTTCCCTGGGTCTCCCCCATTATTCTGACATTTCTGGATGGCAACTCAGATGACCTTCCTCCCTCCCCCTGCCCAGGGTAGGGGAAGAGTGGGTTTTTTAGCTAAGATGAAGATCTGATGTCATGCCTGCATTTATACCTCCTCTGATATCAATACCTGCCCTGAAGTTCAACCAAGCAAATCCTTACCCTTTTCATACTTACTGTCCTTTTGTGAGAACCTGAAAATGTGGCCCAAGATGAGGAAGGGGCAAATTTTCAAGAACTGTAATTTTCCTTGCTTCTCTTTTCCCTTTCCTGCCCCAACCAATTAACCCTAAGCTCAACACCCTTTCAATAGGGTATAGCTTTCAAGCTTCCCCTCCCTGCTTAGCAGGAAGCCCTGCACAAAATTTTCTAATGCCATGTTGGAGAAGGGATATTAAAAGTAGGTACCACCTTCTGACATTCTGGAATGACCTGTATTACACTCACTGAAGATAACTACAGGAATAAAAATCATTTTAAACCCAGGAGAAATCCCTCTTTTATTTTAGGAAGAGAGAATGGATTCATTTTTCCTTTGAAGTTTTCTTTTGGAGTAGGGCTTTGTAAAATGGCATATTAGAACATATTATATGTTCTGTGACTTGTTTATATTTACAGAATAATTTTTTATTTTCTATCTTATTTGAAATTTTTGGTTTGAAGTACTGAATAATAATACATCACTGCCAGTCATATTTGTCTGACTAGAATCAAATAGGGCTCTATGTGCTTACAGTAAATAGTTGGCCTGAGTGTGTAAAGAGGTAGGAGTGTGAACTCAGATTCTCTTGGATCTTGTTAGATAGGTAGGAAATTTAGAGGAACAAACAGATCTTTGATGAAATAAATAATAGAGTTTTGAAATCAGGAAAATTTTTTTTCTATTTAAAAAGAATGTTAAAGTAATGAGAGCAAAAATCATGGAGGGCAGTTACTACATGATATGAAGAAGAAATAAAAAGAAACAAGGAAAATCATTAAGTTGTATAAGGAGATCTTGCAAAGATAAAAAAAGGGAAAGAAGAAGTAATCCTTTGGAGGCATCAGATTAATCTCTTACCTAATTCATAATGTGCATAATTTGAGTTTCTGTCTTGCTTATGAGAGAAAATATTACTTTTAGTATTTTTTTCATTATCTTAGGGTTTCCATTGAGATTCATGTGGGTGACATGAATGCTAAGAGACCATTCATTCTAAAGAGAGTGCTAGATTCAGCCACAGCCCAAAAACTAGTTTTGTAATCCTCACTCCATATCTTACCTTGTCTGTAAAAGGGAAACAATGGAGACATGAGGCAGGGACCCTGAGGGATGCATATGTTTTCCATTTTCACATAGCTAATAAGCATTAAAGCCACTACTTAATCCAAGATGGTTATTCCAAAGTTCATGCTCATTCCTCTACTACAACCTGACTCCTGAAAAAGGTTTCTGAGTAAACATCCAGAACCTGAGAAAGTGGAACTGAAACATCCTAAGAAAATTCCAGGGCCAGATTCTTATGATACAAGTGGATTTCAGATGAATACTTTCAGAGAAGAGAACTAAAGACTTTTAGCTGAGGACAGAATATACAGTTCTTATAGGAATTACTTAATTTGGGGTTCTAAATAAAGTATATGTGCAGTTTTCCCAGAAGAGTGTTCATAAATTGCATCCAATTCTGAAAGATGCCTATGATGTTTAAATAATTTACATCTAACTGATAAGACATGTAAAGCAAAGACAAACCCAAAGTAGAAACCAGAGATGATGCTAACAGAAAGGAAGGAAGGCAAATAGAAATAAAAGAAGACAAAGAGAAAGATGAAAAGGAACAGAGCAGAGTAGAGCACCTCCTGGCACCTCTTTCTTCTTTTCTGCCTGCTTTTCCTTGCCCAGGACGTTTGTTAGCTCCAGAGGAGCAAATGCTGGCCTTGAGACACAGGTAACTAAAAGAGGTGCAAAAAGATGCAAGGTCCTTCTTTCCCCTGTCTTTTGAACCTTGGAGTAGGACTAGGAACTTAAAAAGGGCACTTCTATGCTTGTAGGGAAGAAGTGTTGGCACTGTTTGTAAAACTGGTAAAATATCAGCAGATGTGGCTCATTGAATCACAACCAGAATTGAGTAAGATAATCAGAAATCAAAAAGGGATTCTAACTTAATAATAAATAATGTAGCAAGCTTAATGTACATTCTAGTAAATTATATATATATTATAGAATATTATATATACTATATTCTCTGTATGTATACTTTTATATATACATACATACACACATGCATACACACATGTATATATATATGCTTTCTCTCTATAGATACATACATACATACATATATATATATGTATATGTGGTAGTTGTAGTATATATACAAATGAATGCCTCATTTACTTTTTCCAAGTTGTCAAGTTTTCTATACCCTTCTTTCACCCACAGAAGGTTTTTTTCCCTCACATTTGCATAAATTCAAATACAATAAAACTACTTAAAAAGATAAGAGTTGATTTTTGGAAGTCAGTATTGTGATAAAGCTCAGATTTATAGAACTGGACAGTCAGAAACACTGATACATGAACAAGAAATCAGGGTCTTAGTCATATTATTCAGAATAACACTAGGTCATGCTGCAGTGACAAATAACCTTAAAATCTCCATGAGTTATTTCTAGCTCATGATGTACATCCATTGAAGGTTGAGAAGGGTTTGGTCCACAGACCATCAGAGACTCAAGCTGACATTGGCTGCACTATCTTATAACACTTCCTTCTCAGCACATGGCTTCCAGGGCACCACAGTGTGGAGGATCCAGCCAAGTCCTACCCACAGCCCAGTGGCCACAACTAGTTACAGGGCCCAACCTAACAGCAAGAGGTGATGAAGGAGAAGAGTCCCAGAGATGGTGATTCTTGTACTCTCTATCACATTATGTTCTTTGAATTTGTGTACATTGTGTCAGTATTACCATCAGTTTAGAAACATGATCAACAAAATTTTTACTTAAAAAGCAAGAGAAGAAGGGAGTTTCTGGGTTAGTTTATAGAGTTGAGTTTGATAAAAGAATTCTCATGAGTTATAGAAGTTTTCACATTTTCTAAGTACCAGAATCATTAGCCTAATGAAACACAGATTCTTCGTCCCTATCCCCAGAGATTTTTAATGTGGTAAGCTTGAAGTGCAGTCCAGGAATTTGGATTTTAACAAGCACCTCTGAGGATTTTCATGAAGGTGGTCTGCACGGTTTCACGACCACAAGATGATTGCTTTCTGCCTTATGACAACAACACGTCAGCATCTCAGCATGAATAAGAGTGTGTGTGTAGTATGGTGGCTGTTGCTTCTGCCTCACTGATCTTCACAAGACAAAAGCCTTGGGAGAAATGGATCCCAAAACTTAAGAGGTGTGTGGGGAAAAACAGCCAGAAATGAAAGACAGTAAATAGGAAGTACATCGTGAGAAGCTGTGGAGGATGTGTGGACCCTGAGAGTGTGCACAAAAAGAGTGGAAATGAGGGCAGCAATCATCCCTAGCAGGCTGATCTCATTCCTGGGTGTGGGGATTCCTTTGTCTGGGTCAGCATGTGGTCTGGTGGGGAGAAAAGGTGCTGAAAGTGTCCCACAGCTCGGCAAAGGTTTTTATTTGGAACCACTTAACTGAAAAACCACAACAATGCTAAGAGGGAGCAAAGTACAGTTGAACTTATCATGATTGAAAATGTGATAATTTACTATGGAAATAATCAGAGATGTGCACAAATATCACATAGGAAGATTTTGCAGCATTTTTATAATGATAAAAATTGGAAATCACCTGAGTGTTTGCCAGCTGGCAATTGGTTAAGTACATTTGGCTTCATCCATCTGACTGGGATGTATGTAATCATTAAAAGTGCTTCAAGGGCACCCAGGAAAGGCAGTGAGGTATTAGCAGGTTTACAAAAATATCCTTTACAATTTGTGAAATTGTTTTAAGTTACAGGGCAACGATACTCTATTACAAAACTATCAAGAGATTGTAACGCTCTGGAATCAGCATATATGAAAGTAAATGATCTTGCATGTTGAATTGGGGTGGGTGTGGGGAGCAAGTGTAATTTTAAGTATTAAGCTTTACATCAAAAAGCTATTAAGCCTTTCTTCAGTGTTTGCTGTATTAATGTTTATGGTAAATAAAATATAAAAGAACAACAACAAAAAAAAACTGACCCAAATGAATAAAATGAGATAAATCGAGGAAAACATCATCCAACAATGAATTTTGGAAAATTTTCCAACCTTATACTACAGACTTCAAGAAATACAAGTCCAAATATAAAACATCTGAATACAAAACATCCAAGTACAAAACAACTAAGCATAAGTTGATATAAAATTCTGGGAATCAACCCACAACCCTCTTTTTGGAGTGAGCTGCACATTGTGGTGAGCAGAGGCAGAATTTCTGAAAAGTCCCACTAAAAATAACGCTCACTTTGGAAGGACAGGAAATAGGGGCCTGAATTGGCAAGAGAAGAGATCTGGAATGTTCCACTTGGGGCCCTTTTTCTTCACTGTGAAGCCAAACATCAGTTGAAGGCCACAGTAGTGGGACAGAGTCCAGGAATAAGCTGCTAGCAGCAATTGTCTCTGAGGGACTGGTAACTGGGGACAGAGCATGCTGGATGGAGGAAAATGCCTGCGGCCACAGTACACAAGGGGCTCCCTGCTGCCCTGGGCTCTGAGTCCGATTTTGATCAGTCAGTAAGAGGAGACACCCCTAAATCTCTAGACTCACCACCAACCATGGGACAGCGTAGGCGCTCTGTTGATTGGACTGGGCCTCTAGTCAAGGGCTTCAGCAAAATCAAAAATAAAATGAATGTGAAAATAGTTCCCAGCTTTGATGGCTGGTGGGTGGAAGTACTCCCCTCCCTGCCCTTGTCAGGCAGCTTTGGGACCAATAGACATAAATGGTGCTGATCCAAGGCCCAGCACCCTCACATTCCACAGGGAAGCAGCTGATCGTGTTCAGGTAAACAGGAAGATAAGCAAACAGACTACATGGATATTACTTTGGGGGTAAATAGTAGACCCACGTAGAACTGCCCCTATTTCAAAATGACCAAGCAAAAAGAAACCCATCTTCCAGTCTGCAATAATTCTGCCTCCCATGCCCTTAAAAAAAAAAAAGAGGTGGCAGAGGAATGGAGCTCAGAATTCATCAGGAAAAGGAAGAGATCACTTTGGAAGAAAATTTCAGAAAATTGCTTCTAAGTAAAATAAATATATGATCAAAAGAACAGAGTGGACTACAGACCTCCCAGGGGTCCAAGACTTACACTGTGCACAGTAGTTGGAAGACTCCTCACTGTCTTCCTTTAGGATACGGCTATGTACATTTTATGAGCCTTCAATATTGTTTAAAATCATTAGATGCAAAGGGTATAAGCATATGGATAGCCAGAGGGGAGTACTGAAGTGAAAGCTGATGATTGTTTATTTAACCACACATTCTCTTTCCCTCCTTCCTGACAGAATTCCTATTGGGTTTAGGTGCCCACCCCTCCTCTACACAGCCATGCACTTGAGAGTAAGCTGACCCCACCCTTGGGCTCTGTATACTGACCATCCCACTCACCAGTGAATAAGATTGCCCTGGTGTCTGTTACTGGTCAAGGGAGGGCATAGGACACAAGTTGATGCAGTCATATTGAAAGAACAAGTTTATATTCCATAAGGAGGACGTAAGGGACTCTGCAGCCTTGATTGCCACTGGAAGCCATCTCATGGCCACGAGGAGAATGAGCATGGAGACGCAAATACAGCAGAGGAGAAAGACAGAAAACACATGCGACTTTGATGACACTGTCGAGCCCATCCTTCCTCAGAACTTTCTGTTTTTTATTCCAGTTAAAGTCATGTTTTCCCAACTTTAAAACTGTTGGGTTGTTTTCCCCCTTCTTTTCTATATGTTTTCATATTGCTTTTATTTCTTTTACATTAGTGGTTGTTCTTTTTGTAATCAGGCAAAAAGCTGTTTATATTTTGAGAATACAGAAAAAAAAAAAGACACTGAAACTATTCCAAGATGCAGTATTCAATTAAAAAGGTGACAAAGTTTTGAATAAGGTGATTCCAATTTTATTTTGAAAAGTGTTTGTAATGCTGTGCATGCATAGGGGAAAAACCTGAAGGAATGCATTCTGAAACAGTTGCAGTTATTTTTGAGTAGTAGAATCATCCATTTGTAGGGTGTTTAGCAGTTGCCTGGCCTCAAGCCACTGGATGTCAGTAGCACCCCACTCTTCTCCCACTCAGCTGGTACAACTAAAAATGTCCCCAGACATTGCCAAATATTCCCCAACAGTCAAAATCACCTCCAGTTGAGAAAAACTGTCTTGGAGGTTAAGTAACGTACCCACGTCTTCATAGTAGAGAAGCTGGACTTTGAATCCAGGTCTGAATCAAAGCTTATGTTTTTAACCATTATGTGCCTCGCTGTTTTCACTACCTTCGCTTCCTGCATTGCTTCTCCAGCCCCCAGGACGCTGCACCTTCCCTGAGCCATAACCTCAGCCTGGAACTTCTTTCCTTTTCTTATCTAGCTTGGGTAATTGTGATCATTAATCAAGAGATAGTGGGACAGAGTTGTTACCTAGAGCAGCCCCACCTCCAAATCTAAATCTCATTACATCCCCCTCTGACCTTAGCCACCATGCCCTCCACTGTGTTGCTCTGGTCCAGGCCCTCTGGACTCCAGACTTGGTCTGCTTGTGTGCTCTGGTTCACCCAATGCCTAGGGTACAGAAAGATGCCCATATCTGTTATATCTAATGACATTAACTCCACTCTGATTTCTTCTCTATCTCATTCAGAGATCCGTTCCCTCAATCGCCCTTTTCTCCCTGAGTTATTCAGTAGATAGTTATTTACCGCATAATTACCACATGCCACATAGTCCCTACCCACAGAAAGGGATCAGAGACAGAGGATGGAGATAGCTATACTCGAATGGGGGCTGATGGCAGAAAATAAGCAGGCAGTTATTGCAATAGTATGGGACGTATTGAGTACTTTGTATATGAGGAGGTCTTTGGTTGTCGATCCAGAGTAAATTCCAATGAAATCACCTTCTTCCAGGGACTCTTGACTCCCACAGCTCTCTTGTCATCTTATACACTCGCCTTGCAAACCACCAAACTCAGACTAATGTATGCTGACCTTATCGCTGGCTACACCAGATGGGTTCAACCTGATTGTCAGCTGCTATTCTGAAACTTGAACTCTCTTCCTACAGTTTCCCAGACCTCTTGATGGGGCGGGGGTGTGTGCCTACTATCTGCCCAGAAACTGACTTCCCTTCTCACCCACATGCTCACCTGCAAGCGCACTCAGCTTGCTCCCTTCCCACCTACGTTAGAGGCCACGACTTCCCTCCGTGGGTCTCATGGGAGACCTTGCTCATGGAATGCCTTCTCTCTCCCTCTGTCCTGTCACCTGCATGGAAATAGGCTCATATTCATCGTGAAACAAAAATCCGTCCATAGCCCTTCTTACCTTCCAGCTACCATCTCATCTTCTTTACTTCTCCACAGCCAGTTCTTCGAAACATCATGTTTACTCATTACCTTGCCTCACCAAGACCAAACTTGGGTTTACAACAATGCCCCCAACTGCCCTGGAGTCTCTTAAGAACCTCCTAGTTTATAATCCAGTCCAAAAATCCACACTTTAGCTCTCCATAGCATTTGCATCTGACAAAATTAACACTCTCTTGTCTTTCTAGGAAAGGAACTCTTGGTAGCAGAGATGTCTTCCCCTCTCCTGATGCTCAGTCCATGAGGGACTGTGAACCCCCAGGCTCTCTCTGCCCTCACCGTCCTAGGAGACGCTGTGTGACCTGTGTCATGATAAAATGAAACTTCAGTGGGATGTCTCCCTTTCTCTCTTGGGGAGGGGGCTGCTGATCTGTAGCACTGCTAGGACAGACCGGCGCATCATATACTTCCCGTGTCCAGTACTGTATGAGGAAGACAGTTGTCTCTCGCCCTGGACGTGTCTTCTGTCCCAGCCGTCATTCCACCCTGAAAGTGATGCTGCCTTCCCTTTCATCATGTATCTCAATTTGTTCAGGATTCAGGTTGGAAATGCCTGACATTTATTCAGACATCCCAACATTTCGTGAATTATTTGCCCTTTTATGTCAATTAGAGTAGCCTTTTGTATATTAGGTATAATAACTATTATTCTATCTCATGTACGTCACAGTATATCATTTGACTCATAACTTTGTTAATAGTTTTTCTCCCTTTATATGAGTAATTTTTACATATTCAAATATGTTGGTATTTTCTTTTTTGTATCTCTCATTCAAAAGTTATACAAACATTCTCCTAAATTTTCTTTTAGTGTTGTATTGCTTATATTTTGACATTTAATATATCTGAAGATTGTTTTTCCATATAATTTGAAATAGGGGGAGTCCGATTTTATTTTAATTTCTCCAGAAGGACAGCCAATTGTGCCAGCACTGCCTATTTTTAAAACCAACCTTTCCCTATCAACTGTCACTTTTTAATATCCAACAGGAGCCTTCAGTTTGAAATACCCCAGTTTCAACTTATTAACTGTTCTTTTTTCTGCATTCTTCAATTAATCAAAGGCACCTCCACCTTAGTATTTGTCTCTCATATTTGCAGACATCACCTGACTACTTAAAATTTCTCAAATGACCATACTTTTTAAAACTTAAAGCAGTAAGTATTTATTTCAGAAAATACACATATGGAAGAGGAAGAAATTTAAAACACCCATCATTATTCCAGTACTCAGGGTGACTATGTGGTAGATATTTTTCTAGATACTTCTTCCTTTTCTTTTCAATAATTTTCAAAGGAGGATGGCTGGGTGCCTGCTGTCTTTCTTTTGCTCTTCCAAATGCACCCTCTGCCACCTTGCCTCTGCTGTCTGCCTGAGGAGCCTCACCGTATGGATAATATCAGCAATTTCCTTATTGTGGCTTCGCACACTGGGTCTGGCCGATGGAAGCTCCAACAGCTGATTGGAGGGAAGGAGGAGAATGAGGTCAGGGAATTTATTTTCTAACTCCTCAGACCGGCTGCGTCCTAAGAACACAGGCCACAGAGTTCCTCCAGGAAACTGCTTGACTCTTCCCTTGTTTCCTGTGACCCTCTCCCCCATCCTTTTGGACTCCGGGGTGGTAAGGGCTCCACCGTTACTTACCTCAGGGTACATCACTCTCCGAAGTGGTTCTCCTGAACATGACCCACAACCATATAAATTGTCCCTTAATTAAACTCTCACCAAATTATCCTAATTTGTACCATCTGTTTCCTGGCTGCTATAAGGGGGCAATTTTAAAAAAAAGGGTAACCCAAGGAATATCTGAATGTATTCTTGCTATAAAAAATTTGGGTTATCCTCATAAAGTGAGAACATTTACCTTAATCTCTCAATTATAGTCTGTGCCTCAGAGTTAACTATTGTACTATTGTTTCCAATTTGGTGGATATCTTCTATATCTTTGTTTCTTCTGTTTACTTGTACATACGAATATATAGACAAATACAGCTTTTTATGTATATGTTTGTGAGGTGTGTGATTATATGTGTATTTATATAAGTGGTACCATGCTGTATGTATTGTTCCATATCTTGCTTTTTAAAATTTATGTCTTGAGCATTTTTCCACTTCAGAACAATAGAAAACCCGACACATTAAAAAATTTTGCAGCTTGGTATTTTGTAGGGTGGAGATATAACTGCTTATTTAACCACTCCTCTATTGACTGACATTTAGGGTATTTCCAATTTTTCACTATGATAACAAGATTACTCTGAAAATCCTTGAATATCCCTTTTAATCACATGGGTAATTATTTCTCTAAGGTATGTGCTGAGAAATAAACCCCTGGGTTGAAGGTTGAGTGCATTTTTGGTTTGTTCTTTTTTTTTAAATATATGTTATCAAAGTCCAGACCTTTTCCTAGGTGTATACACATGTATATATAATGGGATGTCCTGGAAGACTAGACATGAAGGCTATTTACGTTTTTTATTTAAGTTTCCAGAAGAGTTCTGCCTCTGGAACTGGGAATTCTAACTTTGAGTTCTCTGTTTTATTGTTCATTGGGTTTGGATCTCAGACACCAACTCAGATGTGCAAGGTATGGCACCATATTCATTATCATTGAATATGGCATACTCAGTTTGGTATCAAGTCCCCATTTTGCCTGGCATCTGAAATGAAGTCTCAGTTAAGTTAGGGGATCTCTGTCCATTCCTTGTTTCTTAGTTAGTGTGGGGTCTCCTTTGCCCCCTTGGATAAGTTGCTTGGTTGTGGTGGAAGACAGAGGGGCACTAGTGGTTTCTGGCAACCAGTATCTTCCAATTTAAGAATTGGAATTTAAGAGCACTCCCTTTCACTTTCAGAAGTGAACCAGTTTGGATGTTAAACTATATGGTCACTCTACACACACAGAATTTACTTTACCTGTTTGCTTTCTAACTCTCCTCTCTTCCAGCCTAGAAAATCTGTATCTCATTTTAGCTTGGAAGACCTGACTTACCATCACCTCATATTCTTTCTGATCTAGTGTTTGTGGTGTAAAATTAATGCTGTGATTCATTCAAGGCCAGGCTTTTGACACCGAAAAGTCCAGATGTTTGAACCTCCAAAAGCATTTCCTCTGCTTCTCTGATGTAAAAACCTTCCCTGGGATGCCTCACAGTCAGTCTACTTTGACTGGTAAAAGGGTAAAAATAAGTTAGCATTAATGAAAAACACATTGAATGGGATTCTATGAACTTACCCTACCACATGCCCCTCCCTCTTGTCATTCATCCTGAATTTACAAAGAAAGTTGATTTCTCCTAGGGGTGTTCTCTGCTGCCCCCCACGACCCCAGGAACTGGGAACTGAATCTCAGTGGGAGTCTCTACAGAGTCAGTGCCCCTGCAAGAACCTGGGGGGTTTCTGGCCTAGAACCATCTAGGATGACTTCAGCTAACAACTGGCCTGATGCCCATCCTGATCATAACACCCCACAGAGGCCTTAGGCTTAGACACAGCCCTGGAGAGAGGGAGACTGAACTGAGTGAGATTAAATTAACTGGAATGAAGTTTCTGAACCCTGTGAATGAGCACAAAAATAGAAACTAAGTAGACTTACAGGAAAAAAGCAAGTTACATTTTTTTTGCCTATCTGAGTTGAGGTCCAAGACTTAACCCTGCTGCACGTAGAGATTCATATGGGATTTATAATGTTATTAATGATAACAGTCATAATAATGATGATAGTGATATTTATTAACTACTTACTACATACCACCCCCTTTTCTAAGGGCTTTCTTATTATCTAGTACATGCTATTATTTGCCCCCATTTTACAGATGAAAATTGAGTCACAGAGAGATTCAATTACTGTCCCAGGTCAAAGTATACACTGGTCCTACAGACCGATGAAAAACTCTAGAATGAAATGTGGGGTAGGCCACTCTAGGACATGAGAAAACTGGTTTGCAGACCAAGGCAAGCTTCTTAGAAATTATTGTTGATTTAGAAGTATTAGAGGCCTAGGTGAGACTGCATTTGTAAAAAATGCTATAGTTTCTGGGTTTATGCAGGACAGTCAGCAAAAGGAAGACATTTAGAGGTTAAAAAAGAGGAGACTTTAAAAACTCTTAAGTGAATTCCTAAGTGAAATGAACTTTGTCCTGGAAAAGGACAAGTTTTATGACTTGAAGCTCATTCCCACATCACGGACCCCAGTTCTGACCAGCCAGGAGGAGGACCCTGAGCTGCAGGCCGACTGCCATCCCCTTAACCTGCCAAGAACCCCTGAGCCAATGCAGACAAGTTGTGCTTTGGAGGACAATCCCAGTTTTCAATGCCAAAGGAAAAAAGCATTCCCCACCCTAAAAGGGGTTGCGATTTTTGTTCTATTTTGCTCTTGAGACAACTTCTAAACATTTCCAGAAGAACGAATGCCGTCTCTGCGTCTCCTGATTTTGTCAGTGGGAAATGGCATGTTTGGCAGTGACTATCACACAGAAGCTAAAGTGGGTTATGGGAACTTCTGCAAACTGAGAGACCCTGAAAACTGCAGGTCTGCTTAACCCACCCCCTTCCCTGGCCAAGGCCTGGGGAGAAATGAGGGGAAGGACGCATGGCTGGACATGCAGGGTGAGGAATCAACCTGCATGTCCTGCTTCCCTTAAGAAAAAGTAGTCACTGGTGGCTCCACACTCCAAACTTGCTTAAGACCCCCATGTAAGTGAGGAGAGCTTTGAGAAGACTCCCATGTAAGGGGAGGCTTTGAGAAGCTCCCCACCCCATGCAGCATGGTGTGGGAGTAGAGGAGAGATGGCCCTACAGAGTGTCTGGGCCCATTGCCCTGGGGCAGCCTTAGTGCCCTGTGCAGCCTGTGAGGCACAGGAGTAGCCAGCCATTTCCTTGTGTGTCTGAGGGCAGTGCACACACAGCAACGGTTGCCAAAGGACAGCAAGAAGGAGCGGTGACAGAGCCAGGGACTGCCTCAGGGGAGGAAGCCTGATCAGTCCCCTCCTACAGATGGTTCAAGTTCCACACCTCCCATCCCCAGAGTTTAATGCAGCCCAAGAAAGGCAGCGGGGTAGGGGGAAACCTGAGCACTTGAGAAACCATGATCTGAACAGGCTAAGATTTCATTTTTGCCACTCTGAAGAATGAGGAGGGGTGGTGAGTGGTAACTGTCTGAGACAAAAAAATCATTGTGACAAAAAAATGAGATAGTTACATTTCATATATACCTGAGTTTTCAGGCCTGAGTCATTGGTACCTACTCTGTTTGTTTTAGGAAATTTGCTAGAATAAGCCCTTTCTTATACCAAAGGAGCATCAGTTACTCTTAAAGAAACTGGGAAGGCAGACAAGCACTGTGGTTTGGTAACATGCATTACGCATTCAGGAGAGTGGTGTTTTTCTTGCTTTCAGGTGTGAGGGGTAGCTTTATATAAATGAAGATAGTGTTGGTTCCTAAGGAAATAGGCTTTTATTAAAATTTTGATTGTTGTTTTCAGGCAAGGAACAAAGGGAAAAATCAGAAGTGTCTGCTATTGAGACTTTGGGAGACCCACAGGGATGCAGTGTTGCAGTGGCACAAGTAACAGTGTGGGGGCAGATCCCAGCATCTCTCTGGTGGCCTGGGGGATTATGTTACAGGATAGCTGGCAGAGAAGCTGGTGATCTTGTACAGGGGCAGCAGACAGCCTCTTCTGGGCAGTCTCATGGGCAGTAGATATCAAACTGGAGTGAGCAGCTGGGAAGGAAGAACATGGCAGCGGGAAGACTTGGCCATGGAGATCACAGAAAGCAAGACTTTGAGGACTTCTGGATATAAATGGAAGATGCTGAGACCTGGAAATGTGGGTTACATGTAATGGGTGTGAAGAGCTCTGTGGTATTCAAGTGTAAGAACACCGTATTATTTTTCAATGTACTGCAGTCCCCCCTTATCTGCAGTTTCAGTTACCCGTGGTCAACCCAGGTCCAGAAGCAGATGATCCTCCTTCTGATGAACAGTCATCAGAAGGTCAATAGTAACCTAATGCTACATCACAGTACCTACATCATTCGCGTCATTTATCTCATCACATATGTATTTTGTCATTTCATATCACCACAGGAAAAAAGGTGAGTACAGTAAAGATATAATAAGAATGAGAGAGAGAGAGAGTAAAACCACATATGTGTAACTTTTATTACAGTATATTGTCTAATTGTCCTATTTTATTATTAGTGATTGTTATTATTTTACTGTGCCTAATTTATAAATTAAGCCTTATAGATACATGTGTTTAGGAAAAAACATAGTATATAAAGGGTTTGGTACTATCCAAGTTTTCAGGCATCTATTGGGGATCTTGGGATGTATCCTACATGGATAAGGGGAGACTCCATGGAAAAGTGGATAAGGTAAACCAAATATGGCTTAATGATTACTGGTTTGGCTAACAGGACATCCTGGTCAGTCATTTTTGGAAGTCTGTGTCTCCAGGTAAAATCATTTCTCTCTAGGTACCAAGACCTCCCAAACAGAATCCTGAGTAAAGGAGGCAAATGGTTTTGGGTTTGGGTAAGTTTTACCCAAATAATCTTGAGACATTGCCTCCAGCATCACATCCACTCCTTGGATTCCTGGTCAAGTGTACCCTGGCTGGGGGAGAAATAGCAATGCTGGTGAGAATATATGCTCCCCCACTGCAAGGTGTTTCTCCAGCTGGCACAGAAACTGGCTGCCAATAGATCATTCCTCTGTTCTTCTGAGCCACCTGCTTCTGGTGTTGCGATACACAATAAGATTAGGGAATTTCATGGGCCTTAGTCCATTGGCTTACTTTTTCTCTGTAAAATGAGTTTCTCGATCAGAAGTAATATTGTGTGGGAGACTATGACAGAATTTAAGCCATCCAGCAAGTCCGTAGAGAGAGTGCTGGCAGCAGTGTGATGACAGCCAGGGAAACTGAATCCAAATCTGGAATAAATGCCTGTTCCAAAGAGAACAATCACAGCCCCTTCCCTGATGGAAAAGGTCCAATGTAATTAACCTGCCACCCGGTACCTGGCTTCTCCCCCAGAATCCTCACTGTGCTAAGTGGTGCTGCCAGTCACTTGGTCGATCGAGACAAAATCCTAGGAGTCCGGTCAGTTTCCCCTTCCCTTCCCTTCCCTTCCCTCCCTTTCCTCTCCTTTCTTTTCTTCCCAATATCCAATCTGTCAACAGATACTACTGTTTCTACTTTTACAAAGAACTCAAGGATCTGTGGCATCTTGCTGCACTGATGGACAGTGACTGCCTTGGGGTATGGGCGGGGACTTGATGATATGGGTGAATGTAGTAACCACATTGTTTTTACATGTGAAACCCTCATAAGAGTGTATATCAATGATACCTTAATCAAAATATTAAAAAAAAAAGGACTCAAGATCTGGTCTTTTCTCAAACACCTCCACTTCTGTCACCCTAATCCAAGCCACTGTCCTCTTACCTGGACCCTGTAATAGCTTCCCAGCTGGCCAGCCTGCTTCTACTCTTTCTTGTCTACAAACTGATCTTCATACAAAAGAATTACTTAAAATTGTAATAAATACACTAACATAAAGTTTTACCACTTTATCCATTTTTTTTCCATTTTAACCATTTTTAATTGTATTGTTCATCTGTGTTAAGTACAGTCGCAACTTTGTGTAACCAATCACCAGACTCTTTCATCTAGGAAAACTGAAACTATAGCCATTAAACAACACCACCCCATTTCTCCATCCCCACAATCCCTGGTGACCACCATTCTACTTTCTGTCTCTATAAATCTGGTTACTTTATGTACCTCATAAAAGTGGAATCATACTCACAAAAGTATATGTTCTTTTGTGATTGCTTTATTTCACTTAGCCTAATATCCTCAAGATTCACCCATATTGCAGCATGTGTCAGAATTTCCTTCCTTTTTCAGGCCTAATAACATTCTATTGTAGGTATATGCCACATTTTGTTTATCCAGTGTAATTTTTCAAAACCAGTATTAGACTCAATTTGTTCAACAAGTAAATGGCATGGGAAATAGATCAACATATTTTAATGGGTCAACATTGCTTGCATACCTATTTGAAGAAAACAACAATAAAATAATGTTTCTGAGATAATGGAGAAATTTGAACAAGGAATGGGATTTTACTAAGGATTTTTAAAAATTATAACTTTTGTGGGTTTTTTTTTGTGAAATGGGTATTGTGGCTAAGTTTTTAAAAACTTCTTATATTCTAGGTAGACCCACTAAAGTATCCATAAGTAAGATGTTTTACTATGGAATATAATTTATGTACTCCACATTCCAGAAAAAAATCTGTTTGTATAGCAGAAAATTTAGTGATATAAGATAGGCAAATTTTTAATCATTGATGAAGTTGGGTAATGCATAAATGGAGTTTATTATGTTTTTCTCTCTACTTCTGTAAATATTTGAAAATGCTCATTAAAAAGTTCTTAAAATCTCCTACTAGTATTGTATTGCTGTCTATTTGTATATTAACAGAACTACAGGGAGAAATAGATAGCAATACAATAATAGTGGGGGACTTTAATACCCTACATATATCAATGGACAGATTAACCAGACAGAAAAATCAGTAAGAAAACACAGGTCTTAAAAGACACATTAGCCTAGATGGACTTAACAGATATTTATGGAAGTTTTCATCCAAAAACAACAGAGTACACATACTCAAGTTCATAAGGAACATTCTCCAGAATAGACCATAGTTTAGGCCACAAAACAAATCTTAGTAAATTTAAGAAGACTGACATCATATAAAGCATCTTCTCTGACCAAATAGTATGAAACTAGAAATTGATTACAAGAAGAAAACTGGAAAACTCACAAATATGTGGAGATTAAACAAAAATTCTACTGAACAACCAATAGGTCAAAGAAAAATCAAAAAAGAAATTTAAAAATACTTTAACAATGAAAATGGAAATGCAACATTCCAAACCTTACAGGATGTAAAGAGCAGTTTTAAGAGGGAAGTTCATAGTGATAAATGCCTACATCAATAAACCAGAAAAATATGAAATAAACAACTTAACTTTATACCTCAATGTACAAGAAAAAATAACAAATGGAGCCCAAAGTTAATAGAAGGAAAGAAATAACAAAGATCAGAGCAGAAATTAGAGACTAAAAAGCCAATAAAAATGATCAATGAAACTAAGAGCTGTTTCTTTAGAAAGAAAAACAAAATTGACAAACCTTTAGTAGACTTACCAAGAAAAAAAGGAGTATGCAAATAAATAAAATCAGAAATAAAAGAGGAAACATTACAATTGGTACCACAAAACACAAAGGATCATAAAAGACTGAGACTGCTGTGAGCAATTATACACCAGTAACTTTGACAACCTAAAAAAATGGATAAATCACTAGACACATATAGCCTACCAAGACTGAATCATCATGAAATAGAATATCTGAACAGACCAATTACTACTGAGGACATTGAATCAATAATCAATTGCCTCCCAAAAAACAAAAGGCCAGATCCAGATGTCTTCACTGGTGAATTATCCAAACATTCAAAGAAGGAATAATACCAATTCTTCTCAAACTCTCCCCACAAAAAGAAGAGGAAGGAATATTTCTAAATTCATATTCTGAGCCCAACATTATCCTGATACCATGCAAGTTGTTCAGATAAGCACTCCAAGACAAGAAAATTACAGGCCAATGATCCTGAGGAACATAGATGCAAAAATTCTCAACAAAATATTAGCAAATTGAATTCAACAATCCGTTAAAAGACACACTAGCCCAGATGTACTTAACACTAAAAGGATCATAAGTCATGATCAAGTGATATTTTTTCCATGATAACAAGGATGGTTCAGTATCTGCAAGTCAGCTAATGTGATATACCATGTTAACAAAGTGAGACATTTAAATAATATGATCATCTCAATAGATGCAGAAAAAGCAATTGACAAAATTGAATGTTTATTTATAATAAAAAACTGTCAACAAAGTGTGTGTAGAGGGATCATACTATGACATAATAATAAAGGGATCATACTATGACCATCTGTGACCAGCCATAACTAACATCATATTCAATGGCAAAAAGCTGAAAGCTTTTCCTCTAATATCAGGAAGAAGGCAAGGATTCCCACTCTTACCACTTTTATTCAACATAGTATTGGAAGTCCTAGCCAGAGCAATTAGGGAAGAAAAGGAAATAAAATGCATCCATATTGGAAAGGAAGAGGTAAAATTTTCACTGACATGATATTATATATAGAAAACCTGGAAGATTCCACCAAAAAACAATTAGAACTAATAAATTAATTCAGTAAAGTTGCAGGATAAAAAATCAATATACAAAAATCAGTTACATTTCTATATACTAATAACAAACTCTCAGAAAGAGAAATTAAAACAGTCCCATTTACTGTTGCATCAAAAAGAATAAAATACCTAGGAGTAAATTTAACCAAGGAGATAAAAGATCTGTACATTGAAAACTATAAGACATTGATGCAAAATCGAAAAGGACACAAATAAATGGAAAGCATTCATGCTTGTAGATTGGAAGAATTAATATAGTTAAATGTCCACATTACTCAAATTAATCCACAGAGTGAATGCATTCCCTATCAAAATCCCAAAGACATTTTTTCCCTGAAATAGAACAATCCAAAAAAATTTATATGGAATCACAAAAGACCCTGAATAGCCAAAGCAATTTTAAGAACAACACTGAGGCATCATATTCCCTGATTTCAAAGTATATTACAACCCTAGAGCAATCAGAACAGCATAGTATTGGCATAAAAACAGACACATAGATCAATGGGACACAATATAGAACCCAGAAATAAACTCACAAATATATGGTCAATTAATTTATGACAAAGGAGCCAAGAATATACAATGGGGAAAGAATAATCTGTTCAATAAATAGTGTTGAGATCATTGGACAGCCACAAGCAAAAGAATGAAATTGGACCACTGTCTCATACACAAAAATAACTCAAAATGGATTAAAGACTTGGCTGAAGATCTGACACCATAAAACTCCTAGAGGGAAACAGGCTCCTTGACAGTGATCTTGGCTATGACAGCAGAAGCAAAGACTGCAAAAGCAGAAATAACAAGTGGGACTGCATCAGACTAAAAAGCCTCTGCACAAAAAAGGAAACCATCCACAAAATGAAAAGACAGACTACTGAAGAAGAGAAAATATTTACAAATCATGTATCTGATAAGGGGTTACTATCCAAAATCCAAAAAGAAGTCATATAACTCAATAGCAGAACAAAGCAAACTAGCAAAAAAACACAACAATCTGATTAAACATGGCCAGAGGAACTAAATAGACATTTTCCCAAAGAAGACATACCTATATATGACAAGGTACTCCACATCACTATCAGAGAGAAGCAAATCAAAACCACAGTGAGCTATCTCATGCCTATTAGAATAGCTATTACCAAAAAGACAAGAAATAACAAGTTTGGCGAGGATGTGGAGAAAAGGGAACACTTGTGCACTCTTGGTGGAAAGGTAAAGCTATGGAAAACAGTATGGAGCTTCCTCAAAAAATTAAAAGTAGAACTACTATATGATCCAGCAATTCCATTTGTGGGTATTTATTCAAGGAAATGAAAACACTAACTTGAAAAGATATATGCATTTCCAGGTTCATTGTTTATTTTCCAGGTTTCATTATTTACAATAGCTAACACATGGAATTAACTGAAGAGTGCATTGATGGATCAACAGATTTAAAAAGTGGCATATATACACCAGGGAATATTTTTCAGCCAATGAAAGAAGGAAATCTTGCCATCTGTGACAACAGAGATGGGCCCTGAGGGCATTATGCTCAGTGAAATAAGTCAGACAGAGAAAGACAAATATCATATGATGTCACATATATGTAATCCAAGAAAAAAAAATAAGAAAATCAAACTCACAGATACAGAGAACAGATTGGTGGTTGCCAGGAGTCGAGGATGAGGTGTGACTGAAATGGGTGAAGGGGGTCAACAGGTATAAACTTCCAGTTATAAAATAAATAAGCCATGGGAATATAATGTACTGCATGGTGACTATAGTTAATAATACTGTGTTGTATATTTGGAATTTCTTAAGAGAGTAAATCTTAAAATTTCTCACCAAAAGAAAAAAAGTTATAACTATGTATGGTAATATATATTAACTAGACATTACAGATCATTTTGTAATATATATAAATATTGAATCATTATGTTGTACTTCTGAAACTGATAAGTGTACATTAGCATATCTCATGAAAAATAATTATAGAATTGTTAACTCATGCTCCAGAAAAAAAAGGGTATGTGCTGATTTACCATCAGGTATAAAGAATTCAGTTGTGAGTAATTAAGAGAATTTGGAAAGCATCTATGGGAATTCAGAGAATGAAGAGATTATTTTCAGTTCTAGTAGTCAGAGACATCTGGATTAGGCAATATTACTTAGGCTGGTCTTTGAGGCAATGATAGAATTTTAACAGAAAAGGATAAAGCAGATTAATCTAAATTTGTAAGACATTAATACATTTACAAGATATTTCACTTTGTAAAATAACTTGTAAGAAAAATATATGTATGTGAATCATCTAGGGATCTTGTTTCAATGCAGACTCCAATTCAGCAAACTTGGGTATGACATTTCTGACTTCCAGGTGGCGCTAACGCTGGTGGTCCATGGAGCAAGGGGTTAGGCATTTCTGGTGGGTGGACTGGCATGGCAAAGACAGGGAGGTGGGAAAGTACAATATGAGCTACAAGAGAGCCAGAAACGAGAAGTCCAGTTGATCAGAGTGTGATCTATATTTATGGAAGCTGTGGTAAGTAAAGCTACACAGGCAGATCAGTTCCAGACTGTAGAATGTCTTGAATGCCAAGTTTCAAAATGTGAGCTTTATACTAGCAAAAGAGAAACACTGAAAATTTTTGAGCAGGGCAATAACATGATCAGAGTGTATGTTAGCAAAATTAATCTGGCTATGGTGTGCAGGAGTCAAGGAGACCACTTAGGAAGCTAATTGTAACAGTCCAAAGTGAGAAAATAGTAAGGACTTAGAGCAAAAGATGCCAGAAAGATTGGGAAAGAATAATTATTTTTATGTAGCAAATAGATGCTCAAAAACTATAAGCTAGATAAATAAATGAATCTGCAAATAAAGTAAAAAGCTGACCAAGGGAAGAATAAACAGGACATGGAGGTTGACATGACTGAGTGTAGGAGAATGATGATGCTGCCATTAACAGGATGCTGATGAAAGGGCACTTATTTGGGGGGAAAATATAATAGCAATACTCATCAAATAGTCACTATATGCCATTTATATGTTTTTGTGCTTTTTACTTTTTCTCATTTAATTCTTACCACAATGCTGTGAGGAGATATGATTTATATGCCCTGCTTTAAGGATAAGGACACTGAGAAACAGAGAGATTAAGTAACTTGCTCAAGGTCACACAGCTAGTAAAGACTGGAGTCAACATTGGAACTAGTCATTCTGGGGCCATAATACAACTCCTAATTGCTGCCGTAATTCTCATAGAGTATTAGATATTCTTTGGGGTGGTTCCCTCACTCACTCTCCTTGTAAGGCAGGAGATTTTGGGTTCCGACCATCCCTTACCAAAGTTAACTGTCCAAGGGAGGAGACCTGACAGAATGGCCATCCATTGGCTGGCCTAAAACCTAAAATCTAGTGACCTGGTGGGAAAAGTGAATTGGGCTGATGTACTTACTCTCCTGGGAATTTGAAATAGTGAAACAGACTGATTGTGGATAATAAGGGAAGGGATGGAAAGATCTGGTCCCTGAGACTTTCCCTGTGCCCCTATGACCTGGGGCCTTACATCAAGTATCCCTATTCCTGAGGTAGTTTCTGTCCCTTGTACCCAAATGATCCTGACTTCAGCTCAACAGTTTACTTCCTTCCAGGAATTTATCCAGATCCATTGAAAAATGAATGAAATACTTACATAATGCTAGGTATTTCCCCCTTTCAACTTAAAAATATGTGAAACTCGCCCACCAGACCGGCATCCAAGGTGACGGCGCGGCGCCCGGGGAGGAAGGGGTCGCTGTCGCGTGGCGGACCGACCCGGCCGGGCGCCGGGGAGCAGGGTCCCGCCGGCTCCGGGCTCCGCTCCGCCGCGCTGCCGCGGGCTCCGGGCTCAGCCCCGGGCCGCCCCGCGCGCAGACGCCCGCGGAGCCGCCCGTTGGCCCGGGTGCCGGTCGGAGCGGGCCGCAGACTTAGCGCCGCAGCCGAGGCGCGCCGGCCCTGGTCCTGCTGCCCGGCCGCGACCCCGGGCGGCGGCGGAGGAAGCGGAGCTTTGCCCGGGGCGCGGCGCTCAGGGCCGCCCGGCCGGGTCGGGCCGCCGAGCTCCGCGGCGCCGGGGGAGCGCAGGTCGCGGGCCCCCAGGGTCAGGACGGGTCACCTGCGGGCGGCTGTTCCTAGTGCGAGCGCGCAGGAAGGACATTGCGGAAGGCGTCTTTGTTTATCATAAGCTTGAAATCGGACTAAAAGGGTGAAGCAGGTTTTCGACATTTTTCAAGCAAGCAATAAAGCAAGTGAAGAAGTTAAAGATACGTTTGCCAGAGCAAGAAATGGAAAATACAGACTTCTGAAGATATCTATTGAAAATGAGAAACTTGTGATTGGATCATGTAGTCAACCTTCAGATTCCTGGGATAAGGATTATGATGCCTTTGTTTTACCGCTGTTGGAGGATGAACAACCATGCTATATATTATTCAGGTTAGATTCCCAAAATGCCCAGGGATATGAATGGATATTCATTGCGTGGTCTCCAGATCATTCTCATGTTCGCCAGAAAATGATGTATGCAGCAACAATAGCCACTCTGAAAAAGGAGTTTGGAGGCGGCCACATTAAAGATGAAGCATTTGGAACAGTAAAGAAAGATGTATCATTACATGGATATAAAAAATATTTGCTATCACAGTCTTCTCCTGCCCCATTGACTGCAGCTGAGGAAGAATTACAACAGATTAAAATCAATGAGGTGCAGACCGACGTGGGTGTGGACACTAAGCATCAGACACTACAAGGAGTAGCATTTCCAATTTCTCAAGAAGCTTTTTCAGGCTTTGGAAAAACTGAGTAACAAACAGCTCAACTATGTGCAATTGGAAATAGATATAAAAAAATGAAGTCATAATTTTGGCCAACACAACAAATACAGAACTAAAAGATTTGCCAAAGTGGATCCCCAAGGACTCAGCCCGTTACCATTTCTTTCTGTATAAGCACTCTCACGAAGGGGACTATCTGGAGTCCATAGTTTTTATTTATTCGATGCCTGGGTACACGTGCAGCATAAGGGAGTGGATGCTCTACTCCAGCTGCAAGAGCCCGCTGCTGGGGATTGTGGATAGACAGCTGCAATGGATGTCATCAGGAAGATCGAGATAGACAACGGGGGATGAGCTGACTGCCGAGTTCCTTTATGAAGAGGTGCACCCCAAGCAGCATGCTCATAAGCAGAGTTTTGCAAAACCAAAAGGTCCTGCAGGAAAAAGAGGAATTTGAAGACTAATTCGGGGTCCAGCTGGAACTGAAGCCACTACTGATTAAAAGCTGCATACTATGACACTAGTTTTTTTAAAGTCCAGCTTTTAGTACAGGAGAACTGAAATCATTCCATGTTGATATATAGTAGAGTAAAAATTGTACTTTTTGAAAAACAGCACTTTTCACTTCTGAGTGTTTTTAAAACTAATGTTATAGAAGACTCGTGATCTCTATTTTTGAGTTAAAGCTACAAAAGGTTTCGACATAGTGATGTTTATGTTGTCACATTGTTTTCATAGAGTGATGATTCCACTATTTCACATGATTCTTTAAATTTTATACAGTTGGGCCGATTCCAGAAAGTCTAATGTCTCAAAGTAAGGTACACTTCTTATTACTCTTAGTGAGACAGCATATTTTTTTTTCTGTAAAGGAGAGAGAAAGACCTTAAAATATTAATACTACTTAATAAATCTGTTAAGGACCAGGTTAGATTATATTCTAAGCTGAAAATTTAGCGTGCCTGGGAAGAGGTGAGAGCTTGCTAACTGAGGAGCAGTGCCGGCGCCCAGACTGTGGGCTCTTGTCTGTAGCTTCCAGAAACCCTGCTTTTATTGCAGCAGTGTTTTCTATTTGACTTTTTGGTTTTCTAAATGGCATTAATATTTCAGATTAGCTCACTCTGAAATTTAAGGGTACCAGATATTTTCTCTACTGCAGAATTTCTGATGACATTGAAAGGCAGTGTTTAAACATCTTTACTACATTCTCTTCCTAGTGCTTTAAAACATTTCCATTTCAAAAGTAGTTATTTCATTATGAGTAGGGTGGGGCCAAATATTTATGTTCAGATTGAATATTAAGTTAATATTCAGAAGCAAAACTAAAGAATGTTTAAAAGGTTTTAAGTAACAAGATTGATTTCTCTCCAAAATCATGTATTTATAGGCCGATTGTGTTCTTCACAAATAGTCAAATTTAAGAAGAGTTTGAACATCTTGGTACTTAATCAACCTAGTACAGATTAAACCATCTGTATCTTTTTCAAAACACTTTTAGCTGGATTCTAAAGGCTTGCATTTTCAGTGACAACCTACAGAAGTTTTGGACCTCATTTTTCTTGGATACTGGAACTAGAGGGAGCTGAGCACGTCATCATGTTAAATCTGTTAACCTGATGCAGGAGCCTTGATGATGAGTTTTCTAAATGAACTGTAGGAATCCAGGATTTAGAATTTCTTGATCTAAACTTTATGCTGCATAAAACAAATATAAGAAATGCACATTTCCTAGTATGAAATAAGAAATGCTCATTTTTACACCTTACTAGCTAAGGTAATATATGCACCTTTCAGAAATTCAATGTTTGTTCAAATAAAGCATAGTAGTATAATTATGGGTTAATGGGTTTTTTCTAGAATTAAGAGCATTTGTGTGAGGTTTTGCTTGTTTACAAATAATCAGACTGTAATACTTAAACATGCAAAATAATTGACAATGTTGCACTTGTTGACTGAAGATAGACTTTAAGTTGTTCCTAGGTGCACATGTAGGCACACGTTACCACATTGAGATCCCTGGGCTGCACTGCAGGCCATAGCCGAAGCTGTTACTTTCAGTCAAAAATAATAACCTGAGGGTATAAAATAATTTCACAGTGAATGTTTTTCTGTACCATCAATGTGCAATTATACTTAAATTCTACAGTACATGAAAGTAAATGAACATTCCAGAATGTAGATGGGATAATAGAGTCTTTATCATTAAATCAACAATTGCTGAACATTGGTGATGCACTTAGTGTAACATTGAGAATGTGTCTTAGGTGGCGTTGTAACAGTGGGAGGTGAATGAAGCATTCCCAGTACATTTATATAGCAGTGGAGAAGTACATACCTTCTGTGGACATTTTATAAGTGCATTTTATATCACAATAAAAATTTTTTCTCTTTAAAAAAAAATATATATGTGAAACTCTGGGAGGGTCATGTGCATCCACAGCATTCACAAGTGAAAGCTTTGAAGTCAAACCTCAGCCTACATCAACAAGCAAGACTGGGTGTTTGGGAGAAAATGTGTCTCTGGCAAAAATTGCAGATGGTCCTCAATCTGTAGGATCCTTTCTTTTTATTTTTATTTTTTGAGGTATAAATTTTTTAAAATTGAGGTATAATTGACATACATTATATTAGTTTCAGGTGTATAACATAATGACTGGATATTTGCTTATACTGTGAAATAATCACCACCAATAAGTCTAGTTAATATCTGCCATTGTACATAGTTACAAAAATTTTTTTCTTATAATGAAGACCTTTAAAATTTACTTTCTTAGCAACTTTCCAACATGCAATGCAGTATTATTGATTCTAGTTACCATGCAGTACATTACATCCCTAGGACTTATCTATTTTATAACTGGAAGTTCCACTTAACACCCCTGGGGAGATGGGTAGGTGTGTTCTATGGTGTAGGGCAAAAACTGCAAACAAGTATTTGGTGCCAAGAGTAGAAGATGGCAGAGAAAGGTAGTGTTGACCCAAATGTATGTTATTCTGGGAGCAGTCAGGCCACATTTCTCAGGCTGCCTCGCAATGAACTGTGACCATGTCATGATTTCTGGCCAGTGGATGTGGTGAAGACCATGGGAATCTCTCCTGTGTGCTCCTCCATGTATTCCCCTCCTATTGGCTGGATGTCAATACCCAAGGTGACCGAAAACAGAACTGCTCCCCACCATCTCCCCCTGAGCACAGAATACACGTCTGAACTCCTAAGTGAATGAGAGGTAACCTTATTTTGTGTTAAGCCACTGAAACTTGGGGGCTTGTTATGGCAGCCAGCAATCCCTAACTAATGCTCCTCTCTGTGCTTTTCATTACTTGAGGCAGAGGTAGCCAAGTCTGGCTGCTTGTCTGAAGCATTCTTGGGGTTGAGTTACAACAGGAAAGAAGACTCTTGAAGAGGAGAAAAAATTCTTCAGCTGGTGACATGGGGTTTCAGAGTAATTTGATTAGACTATTAAGAGATATTTGACTTCATCTCGTACCTGAGGCTGGCAAAATGGAATACAGCTCAGTTAAGACCAGAGCCCTATGGTCAAGATTATGGTGCCCAGAAAAAGTTCATTTCTGTATGGGTGATGTTCACATCATGAAAATAAAATATTTTGTTTTATTTCTCTGTTCATTAATTATTTTAATATCAAAGGGAGTACTTAAAATGTAAATAAATATTCAAAACAAATAAAGTGAAAAATGCTGCAGTAGTATATTCATCATAACCCCAGTTTTAAAAAGCAACTCAGAAATCTGTAAGTATATTCACTGACCTAGAGAAATAACACCAAATATTGAGTGGTCATTTTTAGATAGTAGTGCTGAGTGTCATTTTTGTATCTGTCTTTTTAAAAAATATTTTTCAAACTCTTCTCAATGGATAGTCGTTACCTCCAGATTAACAACAACAAAGTCAATGGAAATATTTTTTAAGGAAAAGATACAGAAAAAATGTTGTCTTGAAAAAAAAAAAAACAATCCCAGTCTCTTCACTCATCATTTCTATGAGCTTTTTGGTCAGTCTCATATCCCAGCAGACTTGGGGATACGTCAACCCACCAATAATACTAAAGCTGCAAACAACAATATTCTATTAAATTACAAATTTAAAAGTTAAAAGATTTCCCTGAGTTTTATATTTTAAAGGACTGTTCATTGATTTTCAGTAAGCATGTTTCTATCCTTCTATTATATTTTTCTTGGGTTTGAACACTGAACTCAGGCAAATGTAGCCGTGTATGTATTGCACTGTTGTCAACATCAGCGCACTGCTTCTGCTTATATTATCACAACCTGCCTAAGAATGTGTTGAATGGTCTTCCCTTCCTGAGATGAACAGTGTTCCACCAGTCAGTTAAAAATCATTCATATTCCAAGGAAATGGAACATTGAATAAGAATTTCTGGAACGTTCAATAGCATGCAGGGAACTGAGATTCTAGCACCCCTCCTCCCTCTCCTCTTAGCTATTGCCACCTCCACTCTTTCTTAATGTCCTTGCTCTAGATTTCTTCCTGTGACATCAGTGATGTTCAGAGAAATCCAGTATATGGCTGAAAAGCAAGAGGAGAATTTATAAAATGTGAAAGAGAAACAATTTTCCTTGAAAGCAAAGAAAGGAGTACCATTGAGAAGGCTGCCCAACCAAAGGCAGCCCAGACCTTCATTCTGGCAGAGCCACCCCACTTTGAAAATGGCCCCTTTCATGGACCACGTATGAGCCATTACTGGTCACCTTACTAAAGCGGCCATCTTTCAGGCTGTAGCAAATAGTGTCCTTCAAAATGCCAATTGTCACCATCACAATGGCTACATTAATGACTTATGGCCACATTAGTGGAGGGAAGAAGGGAGAAAAGATCATTTATGAATATAGAATATCTTTCAAATGTATATAAATGAAAGAATTCCAGCACCATTTAGGAATCAAGCTGCGTGGACTGCATAGTTAAACCAATCAGATTGGGAATATTATACTGCTAATTTAAATCCGGATTTGAAGAGTCAATTTAGGTAAGAATTTTTAAGTGATCAACTGCAGTTCCACAGAAAACTAGCTTTTGCCTAGTTTTGATCATCTAGATCTATCATTCTAAGTGACTTTTAGCTCCCTTGGGGGAGCTCTAGCTTAGGCATCCATCCCTATGTGGAGGAGCCATATGACCAAGCTTTGTTTTTGGTATTTAAATATCTTTACATAAGGAGTTTATGTTTGTAACAAATGAAAATATACCTCCTGCATATAGTGAAAAGTGAGCGTGCCTACCCTTTCCTTTCCTCCATCCATCTCTCTCCCCAGAAGAAACCACCTCTAACAATGTAATATATTATATACTGACATTGTTTTATGTGATTATACTATCCTACACCTATTATTCAACAAATTGATTTTTTAGTCTTAAGAGTATGTTATGGATATCTTTTCATGTAGCAAATACAAATTTTCCTCATTATTTTTACAACAGTACAGTAAGAGGTGTGGTAGAATGTAGAGATTAAGAGCATTGGCTCCTTGGGTCTGGAATTCACTTTTACCACTTGGGTTCTTTGTGAGCTTGAGCACATTATTTCACCTCTCTGGGTCTTAGTTTCTTCCCCTTTAAAATGTATTGCAATAAAATGTTCTTTCTGAGAACTGAATCACAAATGCAGACAAAACATGAAGAACAGTACTGGTGCATAACAAGTGCACTGTACCCATTACCCAATCATTTCCTTAGTAAAGTTTTAAGTTCTTTTTAAAGGTTAACTATTACAATGGGTGCTATGATGAACATTCTTATACACATATTTTTGAACACTTCTTACTAGTGTTTTAATAAGAAAAAGTGAGAATGGATGACTGTGTTAAGATGTTCATATAGAGTTATGCTTTACCTAATTGCGCTCTAAAAGTTGTACCAATTTACACTTCAGCCAACAGTGTACATGACAGTTCATTTCCCCAGACTTTTGCCCAAACTGGATTTTTTTTTTAGAACATTATGTTTACTATGCTCCCCCTTCACGAAGGCCCCCCACAATCCCCATTACAGTCACTGTCAATCAGCGTAGTAAGATGCTGTAGAATCACTACTTGTCTTCTCTGTGTTGTACAGCCCTCCCCATGGATTTTATAATTTAAAAAAATTTTCCCATCCAATAGGTGAACATACAGTAGTCCCCCTCTATCCATGGTTTTGCCATCTGCAGTCCCAGTTACCTGCTGTCAGCCCAGGTCTGGAAACATAATCCTCCTGATGAATTGCCAGGCCAATGGCAGCCTGACTCTATGTCACAGTGACTGCGTCATTCATCTCACTTCATCTCCACATGTGGGCATTTTATCATCTCACATCATCATAAGAAGAAGGGTAAGTACAGTACAATTATATATTTTGAAATATATTTTTATATATAAGAACAATATACTTTTATTACAGTATATTCTCATGTGTTCTATTTTATTAGTTATTGTTAATCTCTGTGCATAATTTATAAATCAAGTTTTGTCATAAGCATTTGTATATGAGAAAACATAATATATATAGAGCTTGGTACTATCCATGGTTTTAGGCCTCCTCTGGGGGTGTTGGAATGCAGGCCCTGCAGATAAGGAGGTGGGGGCTACTGTAACTGATCTTTCACACATTGAATTATGGTGTAGAGTGTATTACCCGAAAGATCCACAAGACAATCAAACTGGGAAGAACGGTCTCTTCCCATTATCTAGCATGTGTGAAATTCTTATCTTTCCATAATGAGTATATGTACCCTCATTTTGAACTTAGGGTATATGAAAATAAGTTATACTTCTCTTGATTTCCTTCCTCTGAAATATTACAGACATTATGAATACTGATCTGTTCAGGGGAATTTATGTTCTAGTTGCTACAAGTATGTGAAGTCCTATCATTAGAATAAAAAATATGTTGGTATTCTCTCCTTTCCCCTCCTCACTACATTTTCTGAGTACCTTCCTTTCCAAAAAGTGGTTTCTGGAAACTATGATGTGGGAGGTTCCTTGCAAAAGATTTAATCTCTATCACAGACTAACATTTTATAGAAATAATTTGGAAATGCCAGAGTTAATTCACATTAGTTTTCAAAGCCATACTTACTCCTTTTCTGAGCTCTCAAGTCAGGAATCATTCTTGCCACTTGGGTTCTGTGTGAACTTAAGACAAACATGAAATCTCCTCTTTGTCAGCCTTGTTGGTTCCCGTGGCTTTATTTGCTAACTTGTTCGCCCTCTGCTGGTTTTTTAGAAGAAAACTGAATGGTAACAATGTTCTCTGACTGTTTTTTCTTGTTTGCTTTTGTTTTGGGAAATTAAAATTCTAGATGAACTCCCTAATTATAAAAATGATCAGAGAAGACATGTGCATATTAGTGATTAATTTGAATTATTGTGGCTGTTTGGAAATGAGGCCCAGGGGTGGAAGAAAACCCCCTGCACCTCTTTTTACATGTCTTACTGTTGAGCTCTTCAACTGTGGATTTTCTCATGTGTATAAATGCAATTATATCATAAACTCAAGGAGTAAAATGTACATGAACATATATATATATATATATATATATATATATATATATATATATATATATATATATATCCTGGAACCCTGCCAATCTGGGGAACCCAGAGATGAGAGCATCTTGAGATCCTGGAAAAGAACACAGAAGTAGACAGCTTCTAGTTACTACCAGACCCATTAATTCAACAGAGTGTAATAGAGTGTTATCAGCGTCCTAAAAGGCTCCATGTACTCATAAGTTCTATACAATACTTTTCCAGGAAATCCTCAAAGCTTATAGACATTGTTAATGATGCCAATTCATTTACAAGCCAGTTACTTCAGGTGGTTCTGGTCTGCCTGGGAAGTGTATGCAGGACAGCAGAGCACAAACAAGGGAGGTAAAATTCCCTGTCACTCATCTCTGCTCTGCACAGATATATATATTTTGTCCTTTCTCTCTTCCTCTATAGCAGCACCACCACAGCTTTAGGAAATTGCCCTTTCTCCTCCATGTGATTCTACGGGGTTTCTAATCACCTACCTTGGATCCCTGGACACAGGTTTGACACAGACACAAGGTTTGAAAAATTTCAATATCTCACCTCCCTGGTCAAAATGACCAAAGCTGGCCACTTTTTCCTGGGGATCTTATAAGTTAATGCTGGGAGACAAAAGCTTCTCTTTCTTCTAGGGTCACAAACCTGGGATTATGGAAGCCTCACGCTGCCCCACGCTGCCCTTCTATTTCCACCCACTTCATAGTGGACCCAGGATAGTAGACATGGAGAGGAGTCAATGGAATTGTAATATATTTGGAAGTAGAACCTGATGAGGGATTTAACTGGAGACAAGAGATGAGCAAAAGGGAAGAGCCAATAATAATTTTTAGATTTCTAATTTTAGTTCTTCCATTAGTTCTTTAGTTACCATTTGTTAATATGGGGAGAGAATCAGGAATGAGACTGGAGATGAACCCAGAACTTTGGGGTGACAATCAGGAGATCCATTTTGGACATAAGGACATGGAGACATCTGTGGGACAGCCAAGGGTGCTATTGGGTGTGTGACTTTGGAGCTAGGGGAGAGACCTGAGCCGAAGCTGTTAATTTAGGAGTTGTGACATATAAACTGGATGTGAAGATATTGGAGTGGACAGAATATTTAAATATAGAAGATAGTGAAGAAATGAAGGCCCAGGACCAAGTTTCGAGGAGGATCAAATTGTAATGATTGATTAGAGAAAGAGCACTAGCAAGGAGAACTTGAAGGGAGAGGCTAGTAAAATAGGAGAAAAAGTAGAAGGAGAATAGGGTATCATTGGATGGGAGAGAAGAGTTTCAAAAAGAAGGTAGTGGTCAACTAAGTCAAAAGTTACTAAGAATTAGAGGAATTTTAAGTCAGAGAGACACATCCTTTGAGTTTGGCAATACAGAAGGCATTAGTGAAGTTGACGAGCTTTTTCAGTAGAGTAATAGGCATGAAAACTAGTTCAGAATAGGTTAAATAGGCATGGTAGTGACCAATGTAGATGACATGTGAATAAAGCCTTACTGCATCCATAGCACACATATGCACACGCTGACACCACAGTACAAGTACATAGCAGTGACTGGTGAAGTATGTAAAACATATTTGAGAGACACTCAATCACTGTATCCCCGGGCAGAAAGATTTTTTCCCATAAGGATTTGATCCCTAAGTCATCAGAGTCCAGAATCATGATGATTTTAACAAAAATATTGAGAAGGCCCTTGGGTATTAAAGTATACGTATTACTCTTACATCCACCTCTTGATTCTCCAGTCCATATACAGCCAGTTATTCAGGATATTCTCAAGCTTCTAGTCATAGTTTTTTCATCAACCAAAACCCCACTCACATTTCTATAGGTTCATTTGCCAGCATCCTTGTAAAACAAGCCAGTTTCATCAGCATCAAAACATGCTCTTCTGTATATGAACATTTTCTTGTATAACACTTAGCAGGTATTTTTAAAATTCTTCTGCAGCCTCTTGATCTGCAGAATTTGCCTCACCTACAAGTTTAACATTTTTCACGCTGTCTTGCCTTTGAAATATGTAAGCTATCCCAGAAGAGTTTAATGTTTTCTTTATCCTGGGTAACATGACTGTAAATTTCTTTGGCTTCTAGCCTCACAACAATGGTGTCTGCTGTGCTTTTTTTTTTCAGTTGTTGCCTCTGAATCCACAAATTCAGCCCCTTCTCCTTAGCCTCATAACACATGATAGATGTTACCACAGTGTTTTCTGAAGGGGCCTGGTGCACAAATGACAGAATTTCCTCTTCTTTTTTCTGAGTGTGCTATACTGTTGATTCCTTAACAGTGAACACACAAACAGAACACCAGAAGTCATGCCTGAATGAAACTTTTATAATACAGGCATTTTCTCCATAAAGCACACCATAGCCTTCTTGCTCTCAAGAACAGTGGACAGCACTTCAGCCCTCTGCTTGGAGGCCATTTCAGACGGTGAAGTCACCAACAGAAAGCACAGAAATGTGAAAAATGTGACACTAATTAGGCTGCAAAAAGGACATTTGTTCATTATGAAAGCTGAAACAGGAAGATAGTGTCTCTAATTTTTCACCAGTCTGTGTGTGTCCTCAGCATCTGTGAAAGCAATAAGTCCTGTCAGCATCAATATTGTGGTTACACATAACTTTTAGCGAATAGGCAAATTCGCAAACACAGAATCCGCAAATGATGAGGATTGACTATATTCTGGCTTTGGCAAGACCCGTGTTTTAATCTGTTTGGGCTTCTATAACAAAGTATCATATATTGAGTGGCTTAAACATTTATTTCTCACAGTTCTGGAAAATAGAATGGGAAGCCCAAGATCAAGGCACCGGCAGATTCAGAGGGCTGTCTTCTTGCTTTAGCCTCACATGGCAAAAAGGGCAAGGGAGCTCTCTGGGGTCTCTCTATTATAAGATCACTAATCCCATTCATGAGGGCTCCACCCTCATGACCTGATCACCTCCCAAAGGCACCACCTCCAAGTACCATCACATGGGGATTACATTTCAATGTATGAATTTGAGGAGGGGATACAAACATTCAATCTATGGAAACCAATACTGTATATTGGTTAGTTCCAAGTCTATACCAAAATCCTGCAGTGAGGCTGTAACATTACATCAATTGTCTTTCAGCCAGTGCTAGCATACTATGCAGACACATCTGTAATCCAGGTTCAAAACTTTCCCATCAGTTAACTAAATATAATAAACTGCCCATGATGCCATATGTGTTTGGAGATCAAAGTGGCAGTGGACAGGAGTAGATCTGCTGGGAATATAAGACATCTGTTGATGCAATTCATTTGGTCTACAGGAGATGCTTGGTTTGGGTGAGGTATGTGAGACTTCCACTTGGCAATGGAGTGCTGCTAGGCATCTCAGACGTATGGAGAAGAACATCAGAAAACAACCATTTTGTCATGGTTAGCTCAGTCACATGACCACCCCATGACCCATGGTCAGGCAACCAGTATCTATCAGGGTTCAGTAGCAAGCCAAGGACTGTTTTCTCAAAACAGAAATTATTGCCAACTTGATACAACATAATTTTGCTCTAAAAAAACTATTATATTTTCACAGTTAGCTCAGGCTTCAGAATTCTTTTGCTCTGGGCCCTACTCAAAGATGGTAATATTTTAGTTTATAGAGTATATGCACTGTAGAAAGACACATAAAGGTGATATTGATAGTTGCTATGGTCTGAATGTTTGCATTCCCCCAAATTCATATGTTGAAATCCTAACCCTCAAAATGATGGCACAAGGAGGTGGGGCCTTTTTATGTCATGAGGGTGGAGCCCTCATAGTGGGATTAGTGCCCTTAGAGACTCCAGGGAGGTCTCTGGCCTCTTCCACCACAAGAGGACACCGTGAGAAGGTGCTGGCTGTTACCAGGAAGCAGCTCTCACAAAAACGCAACCTCACTGGTGCCTTGATCTTGGACTTCCAAGAATCTAGAACTTTAAGAAATAGATTTCTGATGTCTATAAGTCACCCATTTCTTTTATTTTGTTACAGCAGACCAAACAGACTAAGATGGTAACCTCTAAAATCTATGAATTCCTTTCAAATGTTGTGCCTCTTTCTGAATGCTAGAGCCCATGTTTGAGGGGATTTATTTGTCACACTTTAACAGACATTTATTTTAGTTGGGCATCCAAGGAACTTACTAATTCTAGTTCATCAGTGCTTATTCATACCCTGTCCACTATCATTAAAATAATCGACAAGCAGGATGTTGTAAAGAAGTAAGAATGTCACATACCCAAAGACTCCCTTGACTAAGGCCAGGGAGGAAATGAGGTTGATACTAAAAATGTCCTGCTGCCCCTGCCAGGTAGAAGCATATTGCTTCTAGTTTTCTTTGTTTATTGAGTCAGAGAGAGAAAAAAGGCATTGTATGCATTAACAGCAGCATACCAGGTACCTGGGTCTGTGCTGACTTGCTATAGTAAAAGAGTATATCCAGAAGAGCAGTTCTAATTAGATCACTAACTAATAATCTGCTTCCATCTTCCAAGACCTCCGTTCTGAAGAGGCTCCGTGGCTGAATTTATATAGGGATTTAATAGAAATAACACCTCTTGATCTCTCAAAATTTTGAATAAGGCACCAATTCCTACAGAAAAGATGTTCCATTGGTTTTTTTTTGTTTTGTTTACAATTTTGGCAAAGAGCAAGAAGTCAAAAGGCTTTGACTTGGTCCTTCCTACCACAACCTGTCCTTGCACAGGTCAAGGAACAATGTGGGGTTCTGTCAGTTGCCCAAGGCAGAAAGAACAGGTAAGGATTGTTATTGGCTGTGTCTGTCTCTTCTATTCAGAAAGCAAAAACTTACCCAGACATGTTCAGCAAGCTGTCACTTAACATCTCATTGACAAAATCTTGCCACTGACCTCTAGCTGCAAGGGAAGCTGGAAATCAAGTATTTTAAATATCCATTCTCAACAGCAGAGAGCAAAAGAGAAAGGTTTTGAGAATGACCTTTGGTTTTGCCACAGCTCCATACCAGCCAGCACCTTATCAGAGCTTTGACACTCTATCAATGTCCCCATTGCTATCAATTGGTCCTTGCTATCAATGTCCCCAGGGAACTGCTCTTTTCCACCCTCCACAGACATTCCAGCTCTATGTATGAGATGCTGCCATCTGGAAGCATATAGTTTTGTGGGGAAAACAAATGCAGTAGGAAAAAGTTTTGTTCTTCAATTGAGTTATTCTGTTCTATTCTATTTATAGTCTTTTCTTTAACTTTACCAACCCTCTCCCAATAAAAGAGCAGCAATGGCTTTCCATTAGGTACTGTCCTCAGGGGAAAGGTGGATATAATCTGGCACAAAGCAGTGATCATTCAGCTTTGAGTTCCAAAATATCATTTCAAACTCCTTAGTTAACACATTAGTCTGAAAGCCAAGCACTTTTCATTTTCAAGAGGTTGGCATGGTCGAGAAGGAAAACGCATGCCTTAGAAACTCAAGGCACCAGGGCTTAGAGGACTGGAATATAGATGTAATTAAAATCAGCTCTATAAGGAGGATAGAAAATAATAGTTCTTCCTGAGCCCAGTGGCAAAAAAATTGCCCTTGGAAAGACTGAATAAATTGAGAGTAAAATAGGTTTCATCCTTCCCACATAGGATAATAACCCTGGGGAAGGAGCACTGTAAACACCCTAGGGGGCTGAGAGGATCTTAGGAAGGGGACCCAAGCCTTACATTCCAGGCACACTCCAGCTGAACGGCCTCTGCAGAAGCCCCACATAAAGCATGGGGGACAAAGCAGTAGATGACCCATGGCTCAAGGTGTTGTCCAGGCAGATGGGCCTGAGAGCAGCTCCAGAGTGTCCTGGACACCATGCAGTAACATGAAGAAATCAGGTCAGAGCTCCTGAGTTCCAGGGAGAGAGCAGAAATTTAAATGCAGAGGGAGGATATGGGGTCTGGATAAAGGTAAAGAAGGAGTGGACCCAGTGTTTTCCCCCAGAGGCTATACCATGGACCATATATATCAGCAACTGATGCTAGTCCTCAACACCCAGACCCAGGTGAGAGGTCCCCCTCCCCCTCAGAGGCCAATAAGAGCAGAAGAAAGGCATGAGGTCCAGACCCTCTCTCCTTCAGTGTCACGATGTGCTATGTCACCCAGGAACATAGATTATACAGGGAGAAAAGTTTCACCTAAGCAAAATGGACAGGATCTTAAAATTGCCTACACATTTACTCAAAACAGTAAATTATTCCAGAAGTGACTCCAAAGTGGCAACAATGTGTGTTTTCTGATATGTGCAAATGTAGAAAACAAAGTTACCTCCCGTGCATAACTGGATTGTGACTATAAACTTCAAGTCCTCTTCACAAGTGTGTAAATAGATAACTACGAAGTAAGTTCATGTGGTGAGTAAAGGAATGATCAGAATGGAGAAGGAAAGCAAATATCTCTTCCTGGGGAAAGAAGGAAATCACTCAAAGAGGGAAATACATTCAGATGAATTTTGATGGATTTGCAGGTACTTGATAAGCAGACAGGTGAAGGGAAGTCATTCCAAGCAAAGAGAACAGCATGTACAAAAACCAAAAGCCACAAAAAATGGCAAAATGTATCTTAAAAAATGGCAAAAACTCATGGTGAGAACTTGAGTTTTGCAGGATGGTGGAAGAAGGTGATGCCAGGGAGAGATACTGCAGCCTTATTTGTCTCTAGAAGGTGTTAAATGCAATGGTCTGCACAGAAGTAGCCAACATCTTTACCTGGAGTTACCTGACTCCCTGGTTGTGTCACAGCAACACTTGGGAAGATAAAAATGGAGAGATAGGCCAAAAAATAGCAGAGGAGGGAATACTTCCAAACTCATTCTATGAAGCCAGCATCACTCTAATACCAAAACCAGGCAGATACCACAAAAAAAGAAAATTACAGACCAATATCCCTGATGAACATAGATGCAAAAATACTCAACAAAATATTAGCAAACTGAATTCAAAAATACATCAAGAGGATCATACACCATGACCAAGTGGGATTCATTTCAGGGATACAAGGATGGTACAACATTAGAAAATCCATCAACATCATCCACCACATCAATAAAAAGAAGGACAAAAACCACATGTTCATCTCCATAGATGCTGAAAAAGCATTTGACAGACTTCAACATCCATTCATGATAAAAACTCTCAACAAAATGGGTATACAGGGCAAGTACCTCAACATAATAAAGGCCATATACGACAAACCCACAGCCAACATCATACTTAACAGCAAGAAGCTGAAAGCTTTTCCCCTAAAATCAGGAACAAGACAGGACTGCCCACTCTCCCTGCTTTTATTCGACATAGTACTGGAGGTCCTAGCTGTGGCAATCAGACAACGCAAAGAAATAAAAGGCATCCAGATTGGTAAGGAAGAACTCAAACTGTCACCGTTTGCAGATGACATGATATTGTATATAACAAACCCTAAAGAATCCACTCCAAAACTACTAGAACAAATATCTGAATTCAGCAAAGTTGCAGGATCCAAAATTAATACACAGAAATCTCTTGCTTTCTTATACACTAATGATGAACTAGCAGAAAGAGAAATCAGGAAAAACAATTTCATTCACAACTGCATCAAAAAGAATACAATACCTAGGAATAAACCTAACCAAGGAAGTGAAAGACCTATACTCTGAAAACGACAAGAAACTCATGAGAGAAATTACATAAGATACCAATAAATGTGAACACATCCCATGCTCATGGATAGGAAGAATTAATATTGTCAAAATGGCCATCCTGCTTAAAGCAATCTACAGATTCAATGCAACGCCTATCAAAATACCAACAACATTCTTCAATGAACTGGAACAAACAGTTCTAAAATTCGTATGGAACCACAAAGACCCCTAAGAGCCAAAGCAATCCTTAGAAGGAAGAATAAAGCAGAGGAGATCTCATTTCCCAACTTCAAGCTCTACTACAAAGCCACAGTAATCAAGACAATTTGGTACTGGCACAAGAACAGACCTACAGACCAGTGGAACAGAATAGAGACTCCAGATGTTAACCCAAACATATATGGTCAATTAATATATGATAAAGGAGCAATGGACATACAATGGGGAAATGACAGCCTCTTCAACAGCTGGTGTTGGCAAAACTGGACAGCTACATGTAAGAGAATGAAACTGGATCATTGTCTAACCCCATACACAAAAGTAAATTTGAAATGGATCAAAGACCTGAATGTTAGTCATGAAACCATAAAACCATTAGGAAAAAACATAGGCAAAAATCTCTTGGACATAAACATGAGCAACTTCTTCTTAACATATCTTCCCGGGCAAGGGAAAAAAAAGCAAAAATGAACAAGTGGGACTATATCAAGCTGAAAAAGCTTCTGTAGAGCAAAGGAAACCACCAATAGAACAAAAAGGAATCCTACAGTATGGGAGAATATATTCATAAATGACAGATCCAATAAAGGGTTGACATCCAAAATATATAAAGAGCTCACACACCTCAGCAAACAAAAAAGCAAATAATCCAATTAAAAAATGGTCAGAGGAGCTGAACAGACAGTTCTCCAAAGAAGAAATTCAGATGGCCAACAGACACATGAAAAGATGCTCCATATCACTAATCATCAGAGAAATGAAATTAAAACCACAATGAGATATCACCTCACACCACTAAGGATCACCACCATTCAAAAGACAAACAACAACAAATGTTGGCAAGGTTGTGGAGAAAGGGGAACCCTCCTACACTGCTGGTGGTATTATAAATTAGTTCAACCATTGTGGAAAGCAGTATGGAAGTTTCCCAAAAAACTCAAAACAGAAATACCATTTGACCCAGGAATTCCACTCCTAGGAATTTACCCTAAGAATATAGCAGCCCAGTTTGAAAAAGGCATATGCACCCCTATGTTTATCGCAGCACTATTTACAATAGCCAATAAATGGAAGCAACCTAAGTGTCCATCATTAGATGAATGGATAAAGAAGAGGTGGTACATATATACACCATGGACTATTATTCAGCTATAAGAAGAAAACAAATCCTACCATTTGCAACAACATGGATGGAGCTAGAGGGTATTATGCTCAGTGAAATAAGCCAGGCAGAGAAAGACAAGTACCAAATGATTTCACTCATCTGTGGAGTATAAGAACAAAGAAAAAACTGAAGGAGCAAAACAGCAGCAGAATCACAGAACCCAAGAATGGACTAACAGTTACCAAAGGGAAAGGGACTGGGGAGTATGGGTGGGAAGGGAGGGATAAGGGGGTGATAAAAGAAAGGGGGCATTATGATTAGCATGTGTAATGTGGGGGGAGGCACGGGGAGGGCTGTACAACACAGAAAAGACAAGTAGTGATTCTACAGCATCTTACTACATTGATGGACAGTGAAAATGGAGTGGCAGGAACCTGTGGGGCAGGTCACAGCTGATCAGAGTGATAAGGGTGTCCTCCACCAGTGAGTGGTAGTGGGACAGGGAAGAGTCTGGCAGTATTTCTGAAGTAGAACGGCTAGGAGTTGACAGCCAATTCCATACAGGGCATGCAGTGTGAAAGAGAAACGTGAGGAACCAGTCAGAGACTTCTCGTTTCAGTGGATGGTCATGTCTTTATTATGTTAACGGAAAACATGAGAAGGAAGTTTTGGAGATTCATTCATTTAACGAGTATTTATTGAGGATTTCCTGAGTGCCAGGCATGGTGCCAGGCATCAGCGTCAACCAGATATAGTCTCTGCCTTCATGAAGTTTACAGTATAATGTGGAACGTTACTGTTAAACAATATGACTGCATAATTAATTCATTATAGTCATGAAAAATATGAAGTTAATTACAGTGCTAATATGTGCTAAAGGTAAAAATGTGATAAAGGAAAAGTTCAGCAGTGCCAGGAGATCATATATTAGTATAAGAGGTGCTCACTACAGGATACCTTGGTGAGACATGTGTGCTCCACAGGGCAGGAGATAATCTTTGAAGATTCATGGACCTGCCCCTTTGGGAAAGATTTTGGGTGTCCAGAGGCTGGGGATTACCAGGATGTCCCTTCCAGGTTAAAAGACAGATTGCTGCATTTTGCATCTCTTACCATAAAGGAGAAAGTACTATCCCTGGTAGGCCTCTTCACGTTGCGCACCTGCTCTGGCACACAGCTCCAAGTCATGTGTGGAGTGATCTGAAAGGCTGCCAGCTTTGAGTGAACCTGCAGCAGAAAAGGGTTCTGCAGCAAGTCTAAGCTGCACCACAGGCAGCCCTGCCTTTTGGACCATCCAATATGGCAGACCCTATGATGTTGGAAGGGTCCATGGTGAGAAACATGCTGGGTGGAGTTTATGCTCCAGAAGAACAGCTCTTTTGTCTTGCTGGAAATAATTTCAGGTGTGTTCCTGGGCCCCAATAAAGGCAATACTTTACCATGGACCCTCAAGCAGCCATGCTTCTGAAGCTGCTCATTAGGAGCTGGGTTCTCTTGAAGCCACTGATCATAAAGTCAGGGGGTCCCTGCAGGAGTCCATATTAAGATGGAAATGCTGCACCAGTAAGATGTGTGAGAAGTTAACCTACTCTCCCCTTTTCCATGTTAGTTCTACTGGCATGTCTCCCTCAACTCATATGTTTGGCCATACTGGGCAAAGAATTGATGCTGACCGTGGAGGAAAAATCTTGGACTTGGTTTATGGATGGATTAGATTGGCCTGTTATGTGGGTGCAAGCTTAAAATGGATAGCAGATGCATTACAATCACATTCAGTGGTAACCTTAAAATAATCTTGAGAGAAAAATTTTTCCAGTGGGTTAAGCTTTGAGTAATTCCCTGATCATCCAGTTTATATAGAAAGAAAAGTAGCCCAAGGTAAAAGCTTATATGAGCTCATGGGCAGTGGAGAATAGCCTGGTTGGCTAGTCAAGAGCTTGAAAGAAAAAGACTAAAAGGCTGGAGACAAAGAGGTCTGGAGTAGAGGTGTGTGAAAGGGCATTTGAGGTGGGCATGACAACATGTATGTGTCCTCGCAGCTCCTCCCATCAAGAGATGGGGTCTGCCTCTCCACCTCTTAAATCTGGGCTGAGCCATGCCAGATATGACAACTTTGGCCAGTGTGACAATGGCAAAAGCATAGGCTTCCATAGTGCCTTGACATGGGGACTTGCCCTCTCTTGCTTCTAGGATCTCTTCCGCCACTATGTGAACAGCCTGACCTAGCCTCTTGGAGGATGAGAGCACCCCCCACCACCCAGCTTTCCCAGCCAAGATCCAAATGCATGGATAAGCCCCAGTGACACCACACAGAGCAGAGGCAAGCCATTTTAGCCGAGACCCCCTCACATCACCAATCTACAGAACCAAGAGCAATAAATGCCTATTGTTTGAAACCACTAAGTTTATGGGTAGTTTGTCATGCAAAAAAAGATTACTGATAATATCACTTTCTACGCTTTCCTCTTCAGGATTCAAAAGAAATCTCTTGCCAAAGACTGGCTTCTGACTCACAAAAGTTAGGTGTGAGATTCAGAACTGATTAATGCCTTTCTTCCAGCATACCTGCTTCCTTTTCCTAAGACATGAAGCACCATGCATCAGCCACAGAGGTGGAAATCTGCAAGGGAACATGATTTAAGGAAAAACACATTCGCTTAATATTTTCAAAATGTTATTCCTATTACTGAAGTTGGCAAGAAGCCAGGGAAACAGTTACTCTTGTGCATGGTTAGTGGCAGAATAGATTATACAGACACTTTGGAAAGCAAATTGGCAGTATCAACACAAAATTAACATGAACTTACTCTTTATTTAAGCAGTTCCATTTCTTTGTATCAGTGCTAGATGTGAAGAAACACATGTATACAAAGGCATGCAAAAGGTGTAATGTTGAAACATTTTAACAGCAAAAAATTGAGAACAGAAAAATAGTAATGTAAATGATGCTCTGTATGTTTGTGGAACATTATGTAGTAGTTTTAAAAAATGAAGTAAAACTATTTGCAATGTCTAGGAAAGGTCTCCAAGTATTTTTTTAATTACATGAAGAACATTTTACAAGACTCCCCCTTCACCAAGTCCCTCCCCACAAACCCCATTACAGTCACTGTCCATCAGCGTAGTAAGATGCTGTAGAATCACTACTTGTCTTCTCTGTGTTGCACAACCCTCCCTATGTACCCGCCACATTATACATGCTAATCATAAGGCCCCCTTTCTTTTTCCCCACCCTTCCCACCCCTCCTGCCCAGTCCCTTTCCCTTTGGTAACTGTTAGTCCATTCTTGGGATCTGTCATTCTGCTGCTGTTTTGTTCCTTCAGTTTTTCTTTGTTCCTATACTCCACATATGAGTGAAATCATTTGGTACTTGTCTTTCTCCGCCTGGCTTATTTCACTGAGCATAATACCCTCTAGCTCCATCCATGTTGTTGCAAATGGTAGGATCTGTTTTTTTCTTATAGCTGAGTAATATTCCATTGTGTATATGTACCACATCTTCTTTATCCACTCATCCACTGATGGACACTTAGGTGGCTTCCATTTCTTGGCTATTGTAAATAGTGCAGCGATAAACATAGGGGTGAATCTGTCTTTTTCAAACTGGAGTGCTGCATTCTTAGGGTAAATTCCTAGAAGTGAAATTCCTGGGTCAAATGGTATTTCTATTTTGAGCATTCTGAGGAACCTCCGTACTGCTTTCCACAATGGTTGAACTAATTTGCATTCCTACCAGCAGTGAAGGAGGGTTCCCCTTTCTCCGCAACCTTGCCAACATTTGTTGTTGTTTGTCTTTTGGATGGTGGTGATACTTACTGGTGTGAGGTGATATCTCATTGTGGTTTTAATTTGCATTTCTTTGATGACAAGCGATGTGGAACATCTTTTCATGTGTCTATTGGCCATCTGAATTTCTTCTTTGGAGAACTGTCTGTTCAGCTCCTCTGCCCATTTTTTAATTGGATTGTTCATGTTTTGTTTGTTGAGATGCATGAGCTCTTTATATATTTTGGATGTCAACCTTTTATCAGATCTGTTATTTATGAATATATTCTCCCATACTGTAGGGTACCTTTATGTTTTATTGATGGTGTCCTTTGCTGTACAGAAGCTTTTCAGCTTGATATAGTCCCACTTGCTCATTTTTGCTTTTGTATCCCTTGCCTGGGGAGATATGTTCATGAAGAAGTTGCTCATGTTTATGTCCATGAGATTTTTGCCTATGTTTTTTCCTAAGAGTTTTATGGTTTCATGACTTACATTCAGGTCTTTGATCCATTTCAAATTTACTTTTGTGTATGGGGTTAGACAATGATCCAGTTTCATTCTCCTACATGTAGCTGTCCAGTTTTGCCAGCACCATCTGTTGAAGAGACTGTCATTTCCCCATTGTATGTCCATTGCTCCTTTATCATATATTAATTGACCATATATGTTTGGGTTAATATCTGGGGTCTCTATTCTGTTCCACTGGTCTGTGGCTCTGTTCTTGGGCCAGTAGCAAACTGTCTTGATTACTGTGGCTTTGTAGTAGAGCATGAAGTTGGGGAGTGAGATCCCCCCCACTTTATTCTTCCTTCTCAGGATTGCTTTGGCTATTCGGGGTCTTTGGTGTGTCCATATGAATTTTTGAACTATTTGTTCTAGTTCGTTGAAGAATGTTGTTGCTAATTTGATAGGGATTGCCTCAAGTCCGTGTATTGCTTTGGGCAGGATGGCCATTTTAATTATATTAATTCTTCCTAGCCAAGAGTATGGGATGAGTTTCCATTTGTTAGTGTCCTCTTTAAATTCTCTTAAGAGTGTCTTATAGTTTTAAGGGTATAGGTCTTTCACTTCCTTGGTAAAGTTTATTCCTAAGTATTTTATTCTTTTTGATGCAATTGTGAATGGAATTGTTTTCCTGATGTCTCTTTCTATTAGTTCATGTAGTTAATGTATAGGAAAGCCACAGATTTCTGTGTGTTAATTTTGTATCTTGCAACTTTGCTGTATTCTGATATCAGTTCTAGTAGTTTAGGAGTGGAGTCTTAAGGGTTTTTTATGTACAGTATCATGTCATCTGCAAATAGTGACAGTTTAACTTCTTCTTTACCAATCTGGATTCCTTGTATTTCTTTGTTTTGTCTAATTACCGTGGCTAGGACCTCCAGTACTATGTTGAATAACAGTGGGGAGAGTGGGCATCCCTGTCTTGTTCCCAATCTCAGAGGAAAAGCCTTCAGCTTTTCACTGTTCAGTATGATGTTGGCTGTGGATTTATCACATATGGCCTTTATTATGTTGAGGTACTTGCCCTCTATACCTGTTTTATTAAGAGTTTTTATCATGAATGGATGTTGAATTTTGTCAAATGCTTTTTCAGCATCTATGGAGATGATCATGTGGTTTTTGTCCTTCTTTTTGTTTATGTGGTGGATGATGTTGATGGATTTTCAGATGTTGTACCATCCTTGTATCCCTGGGATGAATCCCACTTGGTCATGGTGTATGATCCTTTTGATGTGTTTTTGAATTTGGTTTGCTAATATTTTGTTGAGTATTTTTGCATCTACATTCATCAGGGATATTGGTCTGTAATTTTCTTTTTTGGTGGGGTCTTTGCCTGGTTTTGGTATTAGGGTGATGTTGGCTTCATAGAATGAGTTTGGAAGTATTCCCTCCTCTTCTATTTTTTGGAAAACTTGAAGGAGAATGGGTATTATATCTTCTCTGTATGTCTGATAAAATTCCGAGGTAAATCCATCTGGTTTGGGTTTTTTTTTTCTTGGGTAGTTTTTTGATTACCGCTTCAATTTTGTTCCTGGTAATTGGTTTGTTTAGATTTTGTGTTTCTTCCTTGGTCAGTCTTGGAAGGTTGTATTTTTCTAGGAAGTTGTCCATTTCTTCTAGGTTTTCCAGCTTCTTAGCATATAGGTTTTCATAGTATTCTCTAATAATTCTTTGTATTTCTGTTGGATCCATCGTGATGTTTCCTTTCTCGTTTCTGATTCTGTTGATGTGTGTTGATTCTCTTTTCCTCTTAATAAGTCTGGCTAGAGGCTTATCTATTTTGTTTATTTTTCTCAAAGAACCAGCTCTTGGTTTCATTGATTTTTTTCTGTTGTTTTATTCTTCTCAATTTTGTTTATTTCTTCTCTGATCTTTATTATGTCCCTCCTTCTGCTGACTTTAGGCCTCATTTGTTCTTCTTTTTCCAGTTTCGATAATTGTGATGTTAGACTATTCATTTGGGATTGTTCTTCCTTATTTAAATATGCCTAGATTGCTATTTACTTTCCTCTTAAGACTGCTTTCACTGCATCCCACAGAAGTTGGGCTTTGTGTTGTTGTTGTCATTTATTTCCATATATTGCTGAATCTCCATTTTAATTTGGTCGTTGATCCATTGACTATTTAGGAGTGTGTTGTTAAGCCTCCATGTGTCTGTGAGCCTTTTTGCTTTCTTTGTACAATTTATTTCTAGTTTTATACCTTTGTCGTCTGAAACGTTGGTTGTTAGGATTTAAATCTTTTGGAATTTACTGAGGCTAGTTTTGTGGCCTAGCATGTGGTCTATTCTGGAGAATGTTCCACGAGCACTTGAGAAGAATGTGTATCCTGTTGCTTTTGGATGTAGAGTTCTATAGATGTCTATTAGGTCCATCTGTTCTAGTGTGTTGTTCAGTGCTTCTGTGTCCTTATTTATTTTCTGTCTCGTGGATCTGTCCTTTGGAGTGAGTGGTGTGTTAAAGTCTCCCAAAATGAATGCATTGCATTCTATTTCCTCCTTTAATTCTGTTAGTATTTGTTTCATATATATTGGTGCTCCTGTATTGGGTGCATATATGTTTATAATGGTTATATTCTCTTGTTGGACTGAGCCCTTTATCATTATGTAATGTCCTTCTTTATCTCTTGTTCCTTTCTTTATTTTGAAGTCTATTTTGTCTGATACTAGTATTGCAACACCTGCTTTTTTTTCTCTGTTGTTTGCATGAAATATCTTTTTCCATCCCTTGACTTTTAGTCTGTGCATATCTTTGGGTTTGAGGTGAGTCTCTTGTATGCAGCATATAGATGGGTCTTGTTTTTTAATCCATTCAGTGACTCTATGTCTTTTGATTGGTGCATTCAGTCCATTTACATTTAGGGTGATTATTGATATTTATTGCCATTTCAGGCTTTAGATTTGTGGTTATCAAAGGTTCCAGGTTACTTTCCTTACTATCTAAGAGTCTAACTTAACTCACTTAGTATGCTGTTACAAACAAATTCTAAAGGTTCTTTTCTATTTCTCCTCCTTTTTCTTCCTCCTTAATTCTTTATATATTAGGTATCAAATTCTGTACTTTTTGTCTATCCCTTGATTGACTTTGGGGATAGTCAATTTAATTTTGCATTTGCCTCACAATCAGCTGCTCCGCCCTCCTACCATGGTTTTACTACCTCTGGTGACAGCTATCCAACCCTAGGAACACTTCCATCTATAGCAGTCCCTCCAAAATAGACTGCAGCGATGGTTTGTGGGAGGTAAACTCTCTCAGCTTTTGCTTATCTGGATGTTGTTTAATCCCTCCTTCAAATTCAAATGATAATTTTGAAGGATAAAGTAATCTTGGTTCCAGGCCCTTCTGCTTCATGGCATTAAATACATCATGCCACTCCCTTCTGGCCTGTAAGATTTCTGCTGAGAAGTCTGATGTTAGCCTGATGAGCTTTCCTTTGTATGTGATCTTATTTCTCTCTGTCTGCTTTTAACAGTCTGTCCTTATCCTTGATCTTTCCCATTTTAATTACTATGTGTCTTGCTGTTGTCTTCCTTGGGTCCCTTGTGTTGGGAGATCTGTGGATCTCCATGGCCTGAGAGACTATCTCTTTTCCCAGATTGGGGAAGTTTTCAGCAATTACCTCCTCAAAGACACTTTCAATCCCTTTCTCTCTCTTCTTCTTCTTGTATCCCCATAATGCAAATATTGTTCTGCTCAGATTGGTCACACAGTTCTCTAAATATTCTTTCATTTTTAGAGATCCTTTTTTCTCTCTGTGCCTCAGCTTCTTTGTATTCCTCTTCTCTAGTTTCAATTTCATTTATTGTTTCCTCCACCGTATTCAACCTGCTTTTATTACCCTCCATCATGCTCTTCAACAATTGGATCTCCGACCTGAATTCATTTCTGAGTTCTTGGATGTCTTTCTGTACCTCCATTAGAATGTTGATGTTTTTAATTTTGAACTCCCTTTCAGGAAGAGTCACGAGGTCCATATCATTTAAATCTTTCTCAGGAGTTGTATTAATAATTTTACTCTGGACCAGGTTCCTTTGGCATTTCATGTTTGTATATGGCGCCCTCTAGTGTCCAGAAGCTCTATTCTGTCGCTGCTCAGCCCCTGAAGCAATGTCGGGGGTCGCAGGGGAGCGGTACTGGTGCCGGGGGTAGGAAAGAGCTGTGCCACACCTCCTGGCTACTGTGCCTGTCTCCACTGCCTGAGCCAGTGGGCCGGTCACACAGGTATGTTTTTGTCCCAGAGCAGCCAGATATGGATCCCTGCTTTCCACAAGCAGCAGGAATCCCAGTCTCCCCAGGAATTCTGCCTGTATTAACTTTCCAACTGGGTAGTCATGCGAGTCGCATGAAAGCACCATGAAATGTAGGTTTGTGCTCCCAGAGCAGATCTCTGGAGCTAGGTATTCTGCATTCCGGCCAAAAAGTGGAGGAATACAGGAATCCTCTGAGAGACTTCTTTATGGGCCAGCTCTAGAAGTGACATTCATTACCTCTGCCCATATTTTCATTGGCCAGAATTCAGTCACACGGCTACATCTACTTCCAAGGTAGCTGGGAGATGCATCTATTATGAAAAGAAGAAAAAGAAACGAGTTTGGTGAGCAGTCGGTGCCACAAACACTGTTAGAATTCCCACCATTAACCGAGGCTTTCACAGGTATGTATTGTCAAGATCTGTGATTCTTTCAGAGGGCCGTCCGGCTTCTCCATGATCAGTGCCCGTACCTCCTCTCCAAAGTTTGCTGGGATCCGATTCGAGTTGTGGGTCCCGAGGTCATAGAAGGTGGAAGAGTGGGTTTTGAGGATAATGTAGCATCTCCTTGTAAGAAAACTGTCTCAGAGGAGGACACTGTAGGGTTTCTCTTCAGATAGAGGAAAGGGGCTGCTTTCCTCAAGGGGGTCCTCTTCAGGTTATCTGTAATCATTAAGGTCCCACTCTTTCCAAGTCATTCCTTAACTTTGGCATAAAAAAGACCCAGAGAAGCTGTGAAATAAATGTGGGTTGTAATTTTGCAGTCCCTGGGCTCAGATGTTGGGTCTGATTTTCACACACTGGCCTGACAGCCATAAGAGACCAGCAGCTCCCTTAGGGCAGTCCTAGAAACTCTCTGGTTCTCTGATCATGACTTTAGTTGACAATCCTGAGCACTGAGCTTGCCGTTTTCTTTCTTTTACTCTGCAGAGCAAAGCAACCGGCCCACTAGTAATGCTCTCAGTCTTCATTTCTTTCATTCTGTTGTATTGCAGTAGCCACTTGACCCCCCAAAGCTTCCCTATTAATATGCTCTTCATTCCAAGAAACTTCAGGTGACAGTTTAAAAAAGTGTTTGCAACTCCAAGCCATGGATGAGCAGTGTTCCATTTTCTATAGCCTTCAAATCAAACCAGATCAAATACCTAATCCTAGAGCTCCATCCTCATAGGTCTGTTTCCTTAAACTATTTCTGGATGAAATACTCATGCAGTCAGGGTTCAGTCAAGAAAACAGAAATCAGTCAGGTTACTTAAAGTGGAAAATATTTAATTTATGGGATTCAGGGCTCACACAGTTGTTGAATGGACTGTAGAAACAAAAGTCAGGAAAGGCAGTACTAACACTTGGGAAATCAGGAAGTTCAGGCATCCCAGGAAAATGACAGCAATGATCTCAGCCACCTGCAGCCCCAAACAGGTGATTCACAGGAGGCTGCACAGAACCCCAACATGTCTACAAACTGTGTTTGCCATCCGCAGAGGCACACTTCCCTGCCTGTTTCTAAGGCAGTAATATCTCTGCTTCTCCTCCACCTTCTAAATCTCAAGCAAGGGCTTGCTATTCATGGAAGCTAAACTGGAAACATGCTGGCAAGGAGTCTGAGAAGTGTACTTTCCAGATTCCAGCCCTGAAATGCAGTAGAAAAACACAGAAAGGAACAGGAATGGTGCTGAGATAACAAGTCAGTCTATGAGGAGAAAAAAAAAAAGTTTTGGAATAATATACACAGAATAATGCCATTTACAGGAGAATAAACCTTTGCAAAATTAATGTATCTTCCATGGCTGAATAAATACACAGACAGAGGTACAGAAGGAGACACCGAACCGACTACTAGTGATCACTTTGCTGCTGGTTGGTAGGTGGGGGCTCCTAGGCAGGGATGAGCTTTATTCAAATATTTGGAACCTTTTTACAGTAAGAATATATAGTGGATAAATGAAATAAAGGAGGTGGTAAATGGAAGGCATATAAGGTAAAAGCTTGAGGGGGGTGGATTAAGGAAACTCTTTAATTTTTTTTTAAAAAGATGCAGTCGTACATGTATTTATCGACCAAGAGAAGGAGCCAGAGCTTCTGGAGAGGCTGGACATAAGGAGAGGGATGGCTGGTGGAGTTGGGGGAGGATGGGCTGTCGAGGCTCAGAGCAGAGATCTTAGCCGTGGAGACTCAGGATGCAGAGGCAAGAGCGGGTGCTGTTGCAGGTAAACTGGGAGGAAAAGGGGGAAAATATGAGAGAAATTGAGCTTGATAACCAGTAATTTTTCAGTGGAGCATAAAGCAAGGCCCCAAATGGGAGTGAGCAGGACACTGGGCAGTGACGGCCCTTGTGACTGTTTGGAGTGGTAGTGCCACCTGGTCCAGAATCTGCTGGGGATGCTGAAGTGTGCTTCAGGGCCTGCTATCCCAAGTCACTGTGCAGAGTGCTTTAGAGCTGAGTTTCAGGCACGGTGTTTCTGAGAATGAATGACTCCCTCATGACATCATTACTGAGAGCAGGGTTTCTCACACTCAGTATTACTAACATTTGGGGTCAGAATATTCTTTGCTGTGGGGCTGTGCTGTGCACTGTAGCATGTTTAGCAGCACCCTGCCCTCTGCCCACTACATGTCAGTAGTAAACACCCACCCTCCCCCAACACAAGTCACAACCACCAAAAATATCTCCAGACGTTGCCAAATACCTCTGGAAGAAGAGAACCATCTCCTCTGGTTGAGCACCACCGATTTAGAGCTTGAGTTAGTCCACAGGCCAGAGCTACTTCTCAGGAATGTGCAAGCTAATCTGCTGCTGGGAACAGGTTGCCCAGCTGGCTTGTGTAGAGGGTGGAAAAGCCCCTGGCATTTGGGCAAGGTATTCATAGGGACGCTCTGCCAGGCTCACAGTGCTGTTTGCATACAGGTGCTAACAAGTCTGTACTCCAGGTGTCTTCTCCCTAAAAGCCAAGAATGGCCCAGTTAGCCAATCCTTCTTTTAAGTAACTTCTCAATGTCACTGCCTTGAAGAAGAAGAAAATAAAATTAAATCAAGGGTGTGCATCATTATTGTCATGAAATCACATCCCCAGATTTCCCCCTTTCTCTGTTGGAATATTCCTACTCCCCTTGCCTCCTCTTTTATTTGTGTTGGTAGCCACTGCTTTCCAGGCATTATATCAGGAGTTGGATGCTCAGATATAAAGCATGTGAGCTCCCTGTCATCAAGAAACTCACATCCAAGAAAGAATGTAATAACGAATGATAAATACTAATCGACCCCCACACACAGTATTTCAAACGCACAGCAGAAGGGGAGTGCCTGGAGGGAGGTGCAGTCAGGGAGGGTCTGGGGTGGTGGTGATTTGGTTAATGCCTGAAGGACACTTAGTTGTTCAGACAGCACAGGAAGACCATTTCAGGCAGGAGAATGAATTATACAAAGACAGAGGCATGACCACACATTGTGTTTGGAAGGCTTTGAAAAAGTAGATGTAACTGAAGTGCAGTGAGTGTAGAGAGGACCAAATTATGAAAGCCCTAGCCAACTGTGGTAAGAAATTTGGGCCACCATTTTAGGCAAGGGAGCCCTCCAGTTACTGGGTCCTGTTCTGACCTTGGGCTTTCTGGATGGTTTACCTTTGCATCTCCCTTTTAGACCAAGATCCAACCATGTGGCTTTAGGGAACTATAACCCAGACATACATTTGAACTCCCCAGAGACATTTCTTCATAATCTTTTTTCTTTCTGTTTTTACCTACACAAAGCAGACTCAGAATTTCCATTAACCCACCTCCTAGGGTTTTCTCAACTCTGTTACCTTCTACTTTCTGCTTTTCAGAATCTACAGGTCCCCAAAACTCCTAGTTTTTCCCCAAATGTATTTCCTTCTCCCCATCAATGTAATCAGGAAAACTTCCTTACTCCTACTAGGATTAGCATATGCAGAAAGTGTTAAATATCCAAGCCCCACTTTATATGGTGATTTTTTTTTAGGTATTTTTTTTCTCCTTGGAGAAGGACACCAAAGTGGGTGATCTTACAGGCACCCTGCTCAAAGTCTCTCATCAGTGGGTCCTGATAAAATAAGTATATAAATCCTAAAATTCCTCCACAGTGAGAATACATGCCTAAGCCATTACCAGAGAAATTCTTAGGGGTGGTTTTATAGCAGCTAGCTGAAAGCAAAGTACTGTGGGAAGTGGACAAGTCTGGAGATGCCAGAACAGGCTGGGCAGGCACAGTTGGGGGAGAAAAGGGAGAATTCCTTTCTTCAAGAACACGGATGTGGAGTCAGGCACAGATCCACATTCTCATTCTGAACTCTGAACCCTGCTCATTCTGCCCTTTGTATTGATACATCTCCAGTATTGCAGAGGCACACCCAGCTGGTGCCAAAGGTGATAGGGAAGGCTGGAGTGCTGGAGAGAGCAGGGCTTGGGAATGTAAGAGAAAAAAATGGAATTTTATAGCTTTTGCTGACTTTCCTTTACTTTTATATTCTTTACCTTTATACTTTTTATTTTCTCCAAAATGAAAGGAATTGGAGGAATCAGTCAGATGATGTCAAGCTGGATGTGGGTAGTACAGTCAACAAATACAGAAGTTTCTAAAATATTATTAGTAATTGGCATGTCTTCATAATTACCTATATATCCCAATTTCCATAATTAAAAAAAATGAATGCCTCCTAAATTTTCTAAGGTAATGAAAGTAAAGTTATGGAGGGTCAAAACTGATAAAGAATTCTAAAAGAGGAGAGGGGCGGAAGATGGCGGCGTGAGTAGAGCAGCGGAAATCTCCTCCCAAAACAACATATATCTATGAAAATATAACAAAGACAACCCTTCCTAGAATAAAGACCAGAGGACACAGGACAATATCCAGACCACATCCACACCTGAGAGAACCCAGCGCCTCGCGAAGGGGGTAAGATACAAGCCCCGGCCCCGCGGGAGCCGAGCGCCCCTCCCCCCAGCTCCCGGCGGGAGAGGAGCGGGCAGAGCGGGAGGGAGACGGAGCCCAGGGCTGCCGAACACCCAGCCCCAGCCATCCGGTCCAGAGTGCAGGGCCCTCGATACTGGGAAAACAGGGCAGCAAGAACAGTGAGCAGGCACTGGAGGCTGGGCGACAGAGGACATAAGAAAAGCGCGCGACCATTTTTTTTTTTTTTTGCTTTTTTGCTGCTTTGTTTTGGCGAGCGCTTTTTGGAAGTCTTAAAGGGACAGGGACACCAATATTAGGGAAACAGGGCAGAAAGACCGGTGAGCAGAGGCCTGAGGCTGGCACCGGAGAATAAAGAAAAACGAATGACCACCTTTTTTTTTTAATTAAAAAAATTTTTTTTTCTTGTTTTTTTTTGTGGTCATTGTTTTGTTTTGGCGGGTGCTTTTTGGAAGTCTTAAAGGGGCAGGGCGGGCCACTTAATCCAGAGGTAGGGAATCCGGGATCTCTGGGCACCCTAACCCCTGGGCTGCAGGGAGCAGGGAGGCCCCTTACGGAGATAAATAGCCTCCCAGCAGCTCCTGCTCCAACGCGACTCCACCATTTTGGAGTAGCTGCCCGAGCCAGGCCACGCCCACAGCAACAGCGGAGATTAACTCCATAGCAGCCGGGCAGGAAGCAGAAACCCTGTCTGCGCGCAGCTGCGCAGCACAAGCCACTAGAGGCCGCTGTTCTCCCAGGAGAGGAGGGCCACAAACCAACAAGAAAGGAAGTCCTTCCAGCCGTCACTCGTCCCAGTTCTGCAGACTATTCCTATCACCATGAAAAGGCAAAGCTACAGGCAGACAAAGATCACAGAGACAACACCAGAGAAGGAGACAGACCTAACCAGTCTTCCTGACAAAGAATTCAAAATAAGAATCATAAACATGCTGACAGAGATGCAGAGAAACACGCAAGAAAAATGGGATGAAGTCCGGAAAGAGATCACAGATGCCAGAAAGGAGATCGCAGAAATGAAACAAACTCTGGAAGGGTTTATAAGCAGAATGGATAGAATGCAAGAGGCCATTGATGGAATTGAAATCAGAGAACAGGAACGCATAGAAGCTGACATAGAGAGAGACAAAAGGATCTCCAGGAATGAAACAATATTAAGAGAACTGTGTGACCAATCTAAAAGGAGCAATATCCGTATTATAGGGGTCCCAGAAGAAGAAGAGAGAGGCAAAGAGATGGAAAGTATCTTAGAAGAAATAATTGCTGAAAACTTCCCCACACTGGGGGAGGAAGTAATCAAACAGACCACGGAAATACACAGAACCCCCAACAGAAAGGATCCAAGAAGGGCAACACCAAGACACATAATAATTAAAATGGCAAAGATCAAGGACAAGGAAAGAGTGTTAAAGGCAGCTAGAGAGAAAAAGGTCACCTATAAAGGGAAACCCATCAGGCTAACGTCAGATTTCTCAACAGAAACCCTACAGGCCAGAAGAGAATGGCATGATATATTTAATACAATGAAACAGAAGGGCCTTGAACCAAGGATACTGTATCCAGCACGACTATCATTCAAATATGACGGTGGGATTAAACAATTCCCAGACAAACAAAAGCTGAGGGAATTTGCTTTCCACAAACCACCTCTACAGGACATCTTACAGGGACTGCTCTAGATGGGAGCACTCCTAGAAAGAGCACAGCACAAAACACCCAACATATGAAGAATCGAGGAGGAGGAACAAGAAGGGAGAGAAGAAAAGAATCTCCAGACAGTGTATATAACAGCTCAATAAGCGAGCTAAGTTAGGCAGTAAGATACTAAAGAGGCTAACCTTGAACCTTTGGTAACCACGAATTTAAAGCCTGCAATGGCAATAAGTACATATCTTTCAATAGTCACCCTAAATGTTAATGGGTTGAATGCACCAATCAAAAGACACAGAGTAACAGAATGGATAAAAAAGCAAGACCCATCTATATGCTGCTTACAAGAAACTCACCTCAAACCCAAAGACATGTACAGACTAAAAGTCAAGGGATGGAAAAACATATTTCAAGCAAACAACAGTGAGAAGAAAGCAGGGGTTGCAGTACTAATATCAGACAAAATAGACTTCAAAACAAAGAAAGTAACAAGAGATAAAGAAGGACACTACATAATGATAAAGGGCTCAGTCAAACAAGAGGATATAACCATTCTAAATATATATGCACCCAACACAGGAGCACCAGCATATGTGAAACAAATACTAACAGAACTAAAGGGGGATATAGACTGCAATGCATTCATTCTAGGAGACTTCAACACACCACTCACCCCAAAGGATAGATCCACTGGGCAGAAAATAAGTAAGGACACGGAAGCACTGAACAACACAGTAGAGCAGATGGACCTAATAGACATCTATAGAACTCTACATCCAAAAGCAGCGGGATATACATTCTTCTCAAGTGCACATGGAACATTCTCCAGAATAGACCACATACTAGGCCACAAAAAGAGCCTCAGAAAATTCCAAAAGATTGAAATCCTACCAACCAACTTTTCAGACCACAAAGGCATAAAACTAGAAATAAACTGTACAAAGAAAGCAAAGAGGCTCACAAACACATGGAGGCTTAACAACACGCTCCTAAATAATCAATGGATCAATGACCAAATCAAAATGGAGATCCAGCAATATATGGAAACAAATGACAACAACAACACTAAGCCCCAACTTCTGTGGGACACAGCAAAAGCAGTCTTAAGAGGAAAGTATATAGCAATCCAAGCATATTTAAAAAAGGAAGAGCAATCCCAAATGAATGGTCTAATGTCACAATTATCGAAATTGGAAAAAGAAGAACAGATGAGGCCTAAGGTCAGCAGAAGGAGGGACATAATAAAGATCAGAGAAGAAATAAATAAAATTGAGAAGAATAAAACAATAGCAAAAATCAATGAAACCAAGAGCTGGTTCTTCGAGAAAATAAACAAAATAGATAAGCCTCTAGCCAGACTTATTAAGAAGAAAAGAGAGTCAACACAAATCAACAGTATCAGAAACGAGAAAGGAAAAATCACGATGGACCCCACGGAAATGCAAAGAATTATTGGAGAATACTATGAAAACCTATATGCTAACAAGCTGGGAAACCTAGGAGAAATGGACAACTTCCTAGAAAAATATAACCTTCCAAGATTGACCCAGGAAGAAACAGAAAATCTAAACAGACCAATTACCAGCAACGAAATTGAAGAGGTAATCAAAAAACTACCAAAGAACAAAACCCCCGGGCCAGATGGATTTACCTCGGAATTTTATCAGACATACAGGGAAGACATAATACCCATTCTCCTTAAAGTTTTCCAAAAAATAGAGGAGGAGGGGATACTCCCAAACTCATTCTATGAAGCTAACATCACCCTAATACCAAAACCAGGCAAAGACCCCACCAAAAAAGAAAACTACAGACCAATATCCCTGATGAACGTAGATGCAAAAATACTCAACAAAATATTAGCAAACCAAATTCAAAAATACATCAAAAGGATCATACACCATGACCAAGTGGGATTCATTCCAGGGATGCAAGGATGGTACAACATTCGAAAGTCCATCAACATCATCCACCACATCAACAAAAAGAAAGACAAAAACCACATGATCATCTCCATAGATGCTGAAAAAGCATTTGACAAAGTTCAACATCCATTCATGTTAAAAACTCTCAGCAAAATGGGAATAGAGGGCAAGTACCTCAACATAATAAAGGCCATCTATGATAAACCCACAGCCAACATTATATTGAACAGCGAGAAGCTGAAAGCATTTCCTCTGAGATCGGGAACTAGACAGGCATGCCCACTCTCTCCACTGTTATTTAACATAGTACTGGAGGTCCTAGCCACGGCAATCAGACAAAATAAAGAAATACAAGGAATCCAGATTGGTAAAGAAGAAGTTAAACTGTCACTATTTGCAGATGACATGATACTGTACATAAAAAACCCTAAAGACTCCACCCCAAAACTACTAGAACTGATATCGGAATACAGCAAAGTTGCAGGATACAAAATCAACACACAGAAATCTGTGGCTTTCCTATATACTAACAATGAACCAACAGAGAGAGAAATCAGGAAAACAACTCCATTCACAATTGCATCAAAAAAAATAAAATACCTAGGAATAAACCTAACCAAAGAAGTGAAAGACTTATACTCTGAAAACTACAAGTCACTCTTAAGAGAAATTAAAGGGGACACTAACAGATGGAAACTCATCCCATGCTCGTGGCTAGGAAGAATTAATATCGTTAAAATGGCCATCCTGCCCAAAGCAATATACAGATTTCATGCAATCCCTATGAAACTACCAGCAACATTCTTCAATGAACTGGAACAAATAATTCAAAAATTCATATGGAAACACCAAAGACCCCGAATAGCCAAAGCAATCCTGAGAAAGAAGAATAAAGTAGGGGGGATCTCACTCCCCAACTTCAAGCTCTACTATAAAGCCATAGTAATCAAGACAATTTGGTACTGGCACAAGAGCAGAGCCACAGACCAATGGAACAGACTAGAGAATCCAGACATTAACCCAGACATATATGGTCAATTAATATTTGATAAAGGAGCCATGGACATACAATGGCCAAATGACAGTCTCTTCAACAGGTGGTGCTGGCAAAACTGGACAGCTACATGTAGGAGAATGAAACTGGACCATTGTCTAACCCCATATACAAAAGTAAACTCAAAATGGATCAAAGACCTGAATGTAAGCCATGAAACCATTAAACTCTTGGAAGAAAACATAGGCGAAAACCTCTTAGACATAAACATGAGTGACCTCTTCTTGAACATATCTCCCCGGGCAAGGAAAACAACAGCAAAAATGAGTAAGTGGGACTATATTAAGCTGAAAAGCTTCTGTACAGCAAAAGACACCATCAATAGAACAAGAAGGATCCCTACAGTATGGGAGAATATATTTGAAAATGACACATCCGATAAAGGCTTGACGTCCAGAATATATAAGGAGCTCTCACGCCTCAACAAACAAAAAACAAATAACCCAATTAAAAAATGGGCAGAGGAATTGAACAGACAGTTCTCCAAAAAAGAAATACAGATGGCCAACAGACACATGAAAAGATGCTCCACATCGCTAATTATCAGAGAAATGCAAATTAAAACTACAATGAGGTATCACCTCACACCAGTAAGGATGGCTGCCATCCAAAAGACAAACAACAACAAATGTTGGCGAGGCTGTGGAGAAAGGGGAACCCTCCTACACTGCTGGTGGGAATGTAAGTTAGTTCAACCATTGTGGAAAGCAGTATGGAGGTACATCAAAATGCTCAAAACAGACTTACCATTTGACCCAGGAATTCCACTCCTAGGAATTTACCCTAAGAATGCAGCAATCAAGTTTGAGAAAGACAGATGCACCCCTATGTTTATTGCAGCACTATTTACAATAGCCAAGAATTGGAAGCAACCTAAATGTCCATCAATAGATGAATGGATAAAGAAGATGTGGTACATATACACAATGGAATACTACTCAGCTATAAGAAAAGGGCAAATCCAATCATTTGCAGCAACATGGATGGAGCTGGAGGGTATTATGCTCAGTGAAACAAGCCAAGCGGAGAAAGAGAAATACCAAATGATTTCACTTATCTGTGGAATATAAGAACAAAGGAAAAACTGAAGGAACAAAACAGCAGCAGAATCACAGAACCCAAGAATGGACTAACAGGTACCAAAGGGAAAGGGACTGGGGAGGATGGGTGGGTAGGGAGGGATAAGGGGGGGAGAAGTAGGGGGGTATTAAGATTAACATGCATGGGGGGGTAGAAGAAAAGGGAGGGCTGTACAACACAGAGAAGGCAAGTAGTGATTCTACAACATTTTGCTATGCTGATGGACAGTGACTGTAAAGGGGTTTATAGGGGAGACCTGGTATAGGGGAGAGCCTAGTAAACATAATATTCATCATGTAAGTGTAGATTAGTGATAGCAAAAAAAAAAAAAAAAAAAAAAAGGGCAGTTCCTGTGTGGTAACCTCCAACGAGTTCTACACAAGGGTATAAAGGGCATATAAAAATGTAGGCAAAGGGTCTGTTTGTGTTTATACAGAGGATCAAAGCCTAATTGGGCTACCCCGAAAATGAACTAAGATACGATATGAAAAAGAACTTCCAACATCTGCACCCTCTGGAAGACTCATGCCAGAAGATGATCATCAAAAAACCCCAACAAAGATCCACGCACTGCTACAGCTGTAGATGCACTCATCCCACCAGTTCCTGGACCTGCCATGGGAATGAGGAAGGAGATATCGAAGCTGGCCTGTGCATACAGTAAAACAACAAAATTGGACTGGATCTATACTGTTGGAACTCAACCAAGAATTTGGAGAAGTGCAAATTGTAGCGCTCCAAAGTCTTACAACTACAAACTATTTATTGTTAAAAGAACATATGGCATGTGAACAGTCCCCAGGAATGGGTTGTTTTAATTTGTCTGATTTCTCTCAGACTGTTCAAGTTCATTTGGACAATATCCACCATATCATAGATAAGTTTTCACAAATGCCTAAGGTGCCTAACTGGTTTTCTTGGTTTCACTGCAGATGGCTGGTAATTACAGATATGCTTTGGTTATGTAACTATACTCCTATTATGTTAATGTGTGTGTGCAATTTAAGTAGTAGCTTAAAACCTATACATGCTGAAGTTACTCTACAAGAAGATATATCAAAGAAATAATCAATCTTCCCATGTTTTCTTCCGCCTGCTACTTCTATAGCTTTTCTTCTTCCTTCCTAATTACAACCCTTAAATAGAATTCGTGCCTCATATCAAATTTACCGAGTATCATAATTCTTCCAAGTGGTAAAGATACCTCAAGACAAATGCTGGGCATAGAAGCCACAGGGCATAAATATGCAAAGAAGTAAAAAGCTAACTTTTTCAAACAATAAGGCTTCTCTCTCACTTACCAACTTCACATTTCCCTGTATGGCCCCGGAAGATGACTGGTTAGCCAGAGACGGGTAAGATTCCTCAAGGGAGGAACAACCTAAGACAGGCACAGTCGCAGGGGGGCCATCAGGTGAGAAATTGGGGATCAACAGAGGTGAGGCTTAGAACCTCACCCCCCCGTTCTGAGAGAAATCTTCTGCATACGTGGATGTTTTATTGCCCTTGTCTAGCTTGGATTAACACATAGTCTACAGGCACACACCTGATCATCTACATGTGCTCTCTTACAACACTAAACTATGTTTTCTACCTTTATCTTGTATCTACCTACCACTTCAGCATTTTATTAAAAATAATAATAATAAAGAGAGAAATGTGGTATCCACATATAAATCAAGTATAAAAACCAAATGAGTATTCATATTTGAACTGACTGTTTAGAGTTCATAATGCATGAGCAAAACCGAAAGTTTCTGTGATGACTGCCCTTGTACTGTTCACTATGTAACTTATTCATTATGTAAGAATTTGTTCTACATGTAAAAACTTGTTTGTTATGCCTCAGAAGATTGGAGACTGACAAAAATTAGGCTTGGGGTGGAATAATGATTGTGCATTGAGCATTGACTCCCCTATACAGAATTTTATTTTCGTTAACAACCATTTGATCAATAAATATGAGAGATGCCCTCACAAAAAAAAAAAAAAAAAAAAAAAAAAAAGGACAGACTTCCAATGGTAAAATAAATTAGTAACCGGGATGTAATGTATAGCATAAGGAATATAGTCAAGATATTGTAACAGCCTGGTAGGGTGATAGCTGGAACCTAGAATTATGTATATAAATGTTCTACCACTGTGTTGTACACTTGAAACTCATGTAATGTAATACTGTGTGTCAACTACCCTTCAATAAAAAATAATTATTAAAAAAAAAAAAAAAAAAAAAAAAAAAAAGAATTCTAAAAGATACTAACACCTCTGTTTCTCTCCCAGTTCCCCCATGATGTAGCCTCATCCATGTAGCCAGGAACAACCTTTCCCTCTGTATTCCTGGAAGATGGCTCCGCTCCTGGAGATGAAAGTTCGGCCTTTGCTGGGCTGGTCCCAGTGAGACAGAGTGGAGGGCAGACCATGATCCCATGGAGACTGTTACCCGCCGAGATCAGGGAAGCTCACTGGTCCTTGGCCATTCCTCTCTGCCCTGACTGAGGCCAGCTGCAGAGAGGTGAGAAGTGGGGGAGGTTCAGCCCTGCTGCTCTGCTCCCACCTCCTAGCCTGGGAATTCCCAGCTGCTGCTCCTCTTACTATGGATTGATCCTCTTATCTTTTCAGTTGTAATTCTCTGATAATGTCTACCTCTTTGTGATTTGATCAGAATTCTGGGTAGAATTCTCTGAGTTTATTTTTGGATTTTTATTCCCCAGAAATGTTCATGCTATTATTCATTCTTTTTGTTTGAGTTTTTTAAAATGCAGAAGTAAAAAGAAGTAATTATAGGAAATGGATGATTGATTTGACTAAATAAAAATTTAAAACTTCCTCTGTCAATTACCACAATACAAAAATTCATAAGCCAATGGATAAACAAGAAAAAAGCATTTGCTTTATGCCACAGTTAAAGGATGGATAAATAATATTAAGTAGTCATATATAAAACTAGCAATATAGATGTTCTCATGTATAAAATGTAAATATAAAATCAGTATATAAAATGATATACTAAAATGTAAGTTGTAAGAAAATACATCCCATCAGGACCAAAAAAAAGTGGATATAGAAGGCAATTCACAAAAGAACTGATAAATCAAAACATCCAACCATGTTAACAATAAGAGAAACACCAATAGAAACAACTAAAAAAATGTTGAGGAGATTGGCATACTCTCATATACAGTTGTGGAAGTATACAAAAGTGAAAATTTCTGGAAGGCATTCAGAAATTTGTGTTAAAAGCTTTTATAATGTGCAAGCCCTTTGACCCAACAATCTCAACTCCTGAACATAATCAAGGATGTATTTGCATGAATGTACCAGTAAGGGTATTGGTGATCATCACAGCGTTATGAATAGAAAGTAGAAAAGAAAAGCCTAAATGCCTAACCTTTAGAAACTGGTTTAAGTTATAATTTATAACAATAATTTATAAGTTTTATAAGTTACAAATCTTGTATAACATAACACATGGGGGAAATGCTTATAACAAGGAGTTACGTAAAAATGCTTACAGAGATACATATACATATGTTTGTTCAAAAACTATAAGGACATGCAGTGTACCCTACATTAATTCAGGCTATCTTTGGTAACAAAATTAGAGATGATTTTAGTTTTTGCCTTTGTGCTTTTTTACTATTTTCTGTATTTTCTTTTGCAATATATTAAAATATATTACAACTGAAATATATTTTATAATCTGAAAGGAGAGGGATTAAAGATGGTGGTATAAGAGGTGAAGCAGAGGCTTCTTCCTAAAACCGCATATAATACAAAAATATAATTAATACAACTAATCCTGAAAGAGCAACGGGAAAGAGGACTGCGCCAGGCTGCATACACCTGGAGAAAAGAGCAGACCTCACTCACAGGGTAACATACCAACGCTGTGGCCCAGTGGGACCCAAGCCTTTCCCCCACCCCAGCTAACCAGCGGGAGAAGGAAGAGAAATGGAGCAGGGAGGGAGCGGAGGCCTGGGACTGCTGAATACCTAGCTCCGGAGATGTGCTCTGGAAGCACAAACCTACGTTTCATGGTGCTTTCATGATACTCTCTTGATTAGGGGATTGAAAAGCTAAAACAGGCAGAATTCCTGGAGAGACTGAGATTCCAGCCACTTGCGGAAAGCAGGGATCCATATCCGGCTGCTCTGGGACAAAAGAAAGGTGGGCAGTCTGAGAGGCTGCCTAACAAGGAAGCCCTTAGCAAGAGGGCTGCTAAAGGGGCAGGGATTGCACAGAGCTTATTGCTTAGGAGAAAGAACAGGTAGACAAAATTGTCCAGGTGCACTTTGCCCAACAGGCTGGGAGCTTTCACGATTTCCAGGTGCTCCAGCTCCCTGGCTGGCTACACAGCTCCAAGGACCCCTCCATGATACACAGCCTACTGTGCCTTCCTCCTGGCTAGCCCCACCTGGCACGCAAACCGGCAACCCCTACTCTGGCATTAGGCTAGACAGAGGGAAGACCTGTCTACAGCAACTACAAACGCCAAGCATAGAGGCCTATACCTGTGTGCTCGCCCCACTGGTTCAGGCAGTGGGGACAGGCATAGAGGCTGAGAAGCAGGAAACAGCTCTTTTCTCCCACCAGGCACCAATACCACTCCCCTGAAACCCCCAACATTGCTTCAGGGGCTGAGCAGCTCCAGAGAGTAGAGCTTCTGGGCACTAGAGGGCACCATATACAAATATGAAACACCAAAGGAACCTGGTTAAAAGTAAAATTATGAATACAACTCCTGAGAAAAATTTAAATGACATTGACCTCATGAATCTTCCTGAAAAGGATTTCAAAATAAAAATCATTTAGATGCTCATGGAGGTACAGATAAATATTCAAGAAATAAGGATTGAATTAGGGTCGGAGATCCAATTGTTGAAGAGCACAATGGAGGGTATTAAAAGTAGATCAGATATGGGGAAGGAGACAATAAATGAAACAGAAAGTAGAGAAGAGGAATGCAAAAAAACTCAGGCACAGAGAGAAAAAAGGATCTCTAAGAATGAAAGAATATTGAGAGAACTGTGTGACCAATCCAAATGGAATGATATTTGCAGTATAGGGGTACCAAAAGATGAAGAGAGAGAAAAAGGGATAGAAAGTGTCTTTGAGGAGGTAATTGCTGAAAACTTCCCCAATCTGGGGAAGGAGTTAGTCTCTCAGGCCATGGATATCCAAAGATCTCCCAACACAAGGGACCCAAGGAAGACAACACCAAGACATACAGTAATTAAAATGTCAAAGATCAAGGATAAGGACAGACTGTTAAAAGCAGCCAGAGAGAGAAATAAGATCACATACAAAGGAAAGCCCATCAGGCTAACATCAGACTTCTCAGCAGAAACCTTACAAGTCAGAAGGGAGTGGCATGATGTATTTAATGCCATGAAGGAGAAGGGCCTGGAACCAAGATTACTTTATCTGGCAAGATTATCATTTAAATTTGAAGGAGGGATTAAACAATTTCCAGATAAGCAAAAGCTGAGAAAATTTAACACTCACAAACCATCTCTACAGTCTATTTAGGAGGAACTGTTCCTAAGGTTTGTAGTTGCTGTAGACATGGAAGTGTTCCTAAGGTTTAATAGCTGCCACCAGACATAATAAAACCACAGTAAAGAAAGCAGAATGGCAAATTACTAAGCAAATGCAAAATTAAATTAACTACCCCCAAAGTCAATCAAGGGATAGATGAAGAACACAGAATATGATACTTAAGATATAAAGAAAGGAAGAGGAAAAAAAGAAAATAACCTTTAGATTGTGTTTGTAATAGCATATTGAGTGAGTTAAGGTAGACTCTTAGGTAGTAAGGAAGTTAACCTTGAACCTTTGTTAACTATGAATTTAAAGTCTGCAATGGCAATAAGTACATACCTATCGATAATCACCCTAAATGTAAATGGACCGCATGCACCAATCAAAAGACATAGAGTCACTGAATGGATAAAAAAACAAGACCCATCTATATGCTGCCTACAAGAGATTCACTTCAAACCCAAAGACATACACAGGCTAAAAGTGAAGGGATGGAAAAAGATATTTCCTGCAACTAATAGAGAGAAAAAAAGAGGAGTTGCACTACTTGCATCAGACAAAATAGACTTCAAAAGATAGAAAGTCACAAGAGACAAAGAAGGACATTACATAATGATAAAGGAGCCAATCCAACAAGAAGATATAAGCATTATAAATATCTATGCACCCAACACAGGAGCACCTACATATGTGAAATAAATACTAACAGAATTAAAAGGGGAAATAGAATGCAATGCATTCATTCTAGGAGACTTCAACACTCCATTCACTCTGAAGGAAAGATCAGCCAGACAGAAAATAAGTAAGGAGACAGAGGCACAGAACAACACATTAGAACAGATGGACCTAACAGACATCTACAGAACTCTACACCCAAAAGCAGCAGAATACACATTCTTCTCAAGGACACATGGAGCATTTTCAAGAAGAGATCATATACTAGGCCATAAAAAGAGCCTCAGTAAATTCAAAAAGATTGAAATTGTACCAACCAGTTTCTCAGACCACAAAGGTATGAAACTAGAAATAAATGAAAAGTCCCAGAAACACATGGAGGCTTCACAACATGCTCCTAAATAACCAATGAATCAATGACCAAATAAAAACAGAGATCAAGCAATATATGGAGACAAATGACAACAATAATTCAATACTGTAAAATCTGTGGGACACAGCCAAGGCCATGCTAAGAGGAAAGTATATTGCAATACAGGCCTACCTCAGGAAAGAAGAACAATCCCATATAAGCAGTCTAAACTCACAATTAATGAAACTAGAAAAAGAAGAACGAATGAGGCCCAAAGTCAGTAGAAGGAGGGACATAATAAAGATTAGAGCATAAATAAATAAAATCAAGAAGAATAAAACAATAGAAAGAATCAATGAAAGCAAGAGCTGATTCTTCAAGAAAATAAACAAAATAGATAAGCCCCTAGCCAGACTTATCAAGAAAAAAAGAGAGTCTATACACATAAACAGAATCAGAAATGAGAAAGGAAAAATCACTATGGACATCATAGAAATACAAAGAATTTTTAGAGAATACTATGAAAAATTATATGCTAACAAACTGGATAACCTAGAAGAAATGGATAACTTTCTTGAAAACTACAACCTTCCAAGGATGACCAAGGAAGAAACAGAAAATATGAACAGACCAATTACCAGCAACAAAATTGAACTGGTAATCAAAAACCTACCTAAGAACAAAACACCTGTACCAGATGGCTTCACCACTGAATTTTACCAAACATTTAGTGAAGACCTAATACCCATTCTCCTTAAAGTTTTCCAAACAATAGAAGAGGATGGAATACTTCCAAACTCATTCTATGAGGCCGGCATCACTCTAATACCAAAACCAGGCAAAGACACCACAAAAAAAGAAAATTACAGACCAATAAGCTTGATGAAAAATAGATGCAAAAATACTCAACAAAATATTAGCAAACTGAATTCAAAAATACATCAAAAATATCATCAATCATGATCAAGTACAATTTATTCCAGGGATGCAAGGATGGTACAACATCTGAAAATCCATCAACATCATCCACCACATCAACAAAAAGAAGGACAAAAACCACATGATTATCTCCATAGATGCTGAAAAAGCATTTGACAGAATTCAACATCCATTCATGACAAAAACTCTCAACAAAATGGGTATACAGGGCAAGTACCTCAACATAATAAAGTCCATATATGACAAACCCACAGCCAACATCATACTTAACAGCAAGAACCTGAAAGCTTTTCCTTTAAGATCGGGAACAAAACAAGGATGCCCACTTTCCCCACTTCTATTCAACATAATACTGGAAGTCCTAGCCACAACAATCAGACAACAGAAAGAAGTAAAAGGCATCCAGATTGGCAAGGAAGAAGTTAAACTGTCCCTGTTTGTAGATGACATGATATTGTACATAAAAAACCCTAAAGAATCCATTCCAAAACTACGAGATCTAATATCTGAATTCAGCAAAGTTGCAGGATACAAATCTGCATTCCTATACACTAACAATGACCTAACAGAGAGCGAAATAAGGAAAACAATTTCATTCACAACTGCATCAAAAAGAATGAAATACCTAGAAATAAACATAACCAAGGAAGTGGAAGACCTATACTCTGAAAACTACAAGACACTCATGAGAGAAATTAAAGAAGATACCAATAAATGGAAATACATCCCATGCTCATGGATAGGAAGAATTAATACTGTCAAAATGGCCATCCTGCCTAAAGCAGTCTACTGATTCAATGCAATGCCTATCAAAATACCAACAGCATTCTTCAATGAACTAGAAAAAATCGTTCTAAAATTCATATGGAACCACAAATGACCTCTAATAGCCAAAGCACTTCTGAGAAGGAATAATAAAGCTGGGGGGATTATGCTCCCCAACTTCAAGCTCTACTATAAAGCCACAGTAATCAAGACAACTTGGTACTGGCACAAGAACAGACCCACGGACCAATGGAAGAGACTAGAGAGCTCTGATATAAACCAAACCATATATGGTCAACTAATATATGATAAAGGAGCCATGGACATACAATGGGGAAATGACAGCCCCTTCAACAGCTGCTGTTATCAAAACTGGACAGTTACATGCGGGAGAATGAAACTGGATTATTGTTTAAACCCATACACAAAAGTAAACTCAAAATGGGTTAAAGACTTGAATGTAAATCATGAAACCATAAAACTCTTAGAAGACAACATAGGCAAACACTTCTTGAATATAAGCATGAGCAACTTCTTCATGAATGCATCTTCTCGAGCAAGAGAAACAAAAGCAAAAATCAACTCATGGGACTACATCAAACTAAAAAATTTGTGTACAGCAAAGGACACCATCAACAGAACAAAAAAGCATCCTAGAGTATGGGAGAATATATTTGTAAATGACATATCCAACAAGAGGTTAACATCCAAAATATATAAAGAACTCACATGCCTCAACACCCAAAAAGCAAATAACCCGATTAACAAATGGGCAAAGGATACGAAGAGACAGTTCTCCAAAGAAGAAATTCAAATGACCAACAGACACATGAAAGATGCTCCACATCACTAATCATCAGGGAAATGCAAATTAAAACCATAATGAGATATCACCTCACACCAGTAAGGATGGCCAGCATCGAAAAGACTAAGAACAACAAATGCTGGCAAGGATGCAGAGAAAGGGGAACCCTCCTACACTGCTGGTAGGAATGTAAACTAGTTCAACCATTGTGGAAAGCAATATGGAGGTTCCTCAAAAAACTAAAAATAGAAATACCATTTGACCTGGGAATCCCACTCCTTGGAATTTACCCAAAGAATACTACTTCTCAGATTCAAAAAGACATATGCACCCCTATGTTTATCACAGCACTTTTTACAATAGCCTAGATATGGTAGGAACCTAAGTGTCCATCAGTAGATGAATGGATAAAGAAGATGTGGTACATATACACAATGGAATATTATTCAGCCATAAGAAGAAAACAAATCCTACCATTTGCAACAACATGGATAGAGTTGAAGGACATTATACTCAGTGAAATAAGTGAGGCAGAGAAAGACAATGCCAAATTATTTCCCTCATTTGTGGAGTATAACAATGAAGCAAAACTGAAGGAACAAAATAGCAGCAGACTCAGAGACTCCAAGAATGAACTAGTGGGTACCAAAGGGGAGGGGTGTGGGAGGGCAGGCGGGGAGGGTGGGAGAAGGGGATTGAGGGGTATTATGTTTATTACACATGGTGTGGGGGATCACGGGGAGAACAGTGTAGCACAGAGAAGGCAAATAGTGAATCTGTGTCATCTTGCTGCACTGATGAACAGTGACTGCATTGGGGTATGGGTGGGGACTTTATAATATGGGTAAATATAGTAACTATATTGTTTTTTCATGTGAAACCTTCATAATAGTGTATATCAATCATACCATAATAAAAAACTTACGAGACAGGCGCTTTAGCCACCTAAGCAACAGAAACAGATTAAAATTAAATTTTTTTTTTAAATCTGAAAGGAACAGATACACACACACACACACACATTAGTAGAAGAAACTGGCTTTGGCACTAGAGAGGTGTAGTTAAGAGAAAATGTGTCCTGGAGCCAGTTAGACTTGAATCTTACCCATTCTCTTATAAGAAGTATGACTTAAGTCACTAACATCATTTTGCCTCAGTTTCCTCATTTCTATAGTGGGGATAATAATAATGCCTCTCTAATAGGGTTAAGAGAATTAAATGAGCTACTTCATTCAAAACACTTAGAACAGTGCCTGAGCCAAAGTAAATACTCAAGAAATGGGAATAACATTAATTAATGATGATTTGTGAGGAAAAAAAAACTAATATCCTTACTTTACACCAGAATAAGTTTCAGAGAGATTAAATTAAATGTAAAGACATGAAAACATTAAAAATTAAGTAGCAAATATAGAGTTGAGGTTGAAAGCATTGAATGATACCCAGAAGTTCAAGAAGAATGATTGATATATTTGTCTGCATAGCTTCTTTAATGTGGGAAAAACATTTAACACAAAGTTAAAAAATAGCAAATGGGGAAAAATATTTGCAATAGATATGAAAGACTAAGGATCACTCTCTCTTCCATACAGAGAGCTCTTTCAAACTAATAAACAGGCAGATCAAGAGTAATATGGGCAAAGGAAACACTAAGAGATTTATCAACAAAAGTATGAGAATATGTTTAACTCCCTGAAGGTCAAACAAATGAAAAGAAAGTCAGGATAGCATGTTCTACATTTGTCATGATAAATAGTTTTGATAAAACCCACTGTTGGCAAATATATAGTAAAAGGAACAGTACCATATATGTTAGTGACACTACAAATTGTTACATTTTTATATGGTAGTTTGGCATATCTATCAAAATACAAAATGTGCATATCCTTAGATATATCATTGTCACTTTTGGGAATTTATCACTGGAAGATAATCCCACAATTATGCAAAGATGAAAATATAAAGGTGTTCAGAGCAGTGTTGCTTCTAGTAGCAAAACAAAACAAATAAAAAATAACAAAATAACAGTCTAAATGTAGTTAAATAAATGACAGGTACTAATAACAAATATTTTCAGCCTTAAAAAAATATGATATAGAGCTATGTTCACTACAAGGAAGGATATCCACATATCCACAATGTGATATTCAGGGTATTAGTAGTGGGAAAGCAGTTATAAAATAGTAGCAAAATCCCATTTTATTAAAAAAATCTATACACACATACACAGTCACTATATATGTGACTATGTGTATATGTATATAGTATACAACACATACACATATACTATTGGTATGCATACATGTATGTAGAAGGAGAAAGAATGTTCACTAAAATATTGGTGATTTTATGTAGAATTATGAGTGATTTTTTATTTCCTTTATAGGTTTTATATTTTCTACTCCTTAAAAATATGAATCATATTTATTTCAAAAGGAAGTTATTTTTGAAAATATGTTTAATTTTGAAAGTGAATAAACTTGAAACATTTACTAGATGAGATCCTGATCTTATCTAGTGAATGAACTAGCTCACTTCCCCAGAGGCCTTCTTGAATTTCTCAGTGAGTGCCTGGAAGGTAGTCTCAAGAAACACAAAGCCTTCCCAGAGCAGACGGATTCACTGCTGAATTTTATCAGACATTTAGAGAAGACATAAAACTCATTTTCCTTAAAGTTTTGCAAAAAATAGAAGAGAAGGGAATACTTCCAATCTCATTATATGAAGCCAGCATCACTGTAATATCAAAACCAAGCAAAGACAACACACACAAAATAAAACTGCAGACCAATATCCCCAGTGAACATAGATGCAAAAATATTCAACAAAATATTAGCAAACCGAATTCAAAAATACATCAAGAGGATCATACACCATGATCAAGTGGGATTCATCCCAGTGGTGCAAGGATGGTACAACATTTGAAAATCCATCAACATCATCCACCACACCAAGAAAAAGAAGGACAAAAACCACATGATTATCTCCATAGATGCTGAAAAAGCATTTGACAGAACTCAACATCCATTCATGATAAAAACTCTCAACAAAATGGATATACAGTGCAAGCACCTCAACATAATATAGGCCATATATGATAAACCCACAGCCAACATCAAACTTAACAGTGAGAAGCTGAAAGCTTTTCCCCTAAAATCAGAAACAAGACAGGTCTGCCCACTCTCCCTGCTTTTATTCAACATAGTACTGGAGGTCCTAGCCATGGCAACCAGACAACACAAAGAAATAAAAGGCCTCCAGATTGGTAAGGAAGAATTCAAACTGTCAATATTTGCAGATGACATGATATTGTGTATAACAAACACCAAAGAATCCACTCCAAAACTACTAGAACTAATATCTGAATTCAGCAAAGTTGCAGGATACAAAATTAATACACAGAAATCTGTTGCATTACTATACACTAACGATGAACTAGCAGAAAGAGAAATCAGGAAAACAATTCCATTCACAATTACATCAAAAAGAATAAAATACCTAGGAATAAACCTAACCAAGGAAGTGAAAGACCTATTCCCTGAAAACTACAAGACACTCTTAAGAGAAATTAAAGAGAACACAAATAAATGGAAATTCATCCCATGCTCTTGGGTAGGAAGAGTTATTGTCAAAATGGCTATTCTGCTGAAAGCAATCTACAGATTCAATGCAATCCCTATCAAAATACTGACAGCATTCTTCAATGAACTGGAACAAATAGTTCTAAAATTCATATGGAACCACAAAAGATCTCAAATAGCCAAAGCAATCCTGAGAAGGAAGAATAAAGCAGAAGGAATTACGCTCCCAACTTTAAGCTCTACTACAAAGCCATAGTAATCAAGACAATTTGGTACTGGCACAAGAACAGACCCATAGACCAGTGGAACAGAATAGAGACTCCAGACATTAACTCAAGCATATATGGTGAATTAATATATGATAAAGGAGCCATGGACATACAATGGGGAAATGACAGCCTTTTCAACAGCAGGTATAGGCAAAACTGGACAGCTACGTGTAAGAGAATGAAACTGGATTACTGTCTAACTCCATACAAAAGTAAATTTGAAATGGATCAAAGACCTGAATGTAAGTCATGAAACCATAAAACTATTAGAAGAAAACATAGGCAAAACTCTCTTGAATATAAACATGAACATATCTCCATGGGCAAGGGAAACAAAAGCAAAAATGAACAAGTGGGACTATATCAAGCTGAAAAGCTTCTGTACAGCAAAGGACACTATCAACAGAACAAAAAGGCACACTACAATATGGGAGAATATATTCATAAATGACATATTCAATAAGGGGTTGACATACAAAATATATAAAGAGCTCACACACCTCAACAAACAAAAAGCAAATAATCCAATTAAAAAATGGGCAGAGGATCTGAACAGACACTTCTCCAAAGAAGAAATTCAGATGGCCAACAGGCACATGAAAAGATGCTCCACATGGCTAATCATCAGAGAAATGCAAATTAAAACCACAATGAGATATCACCTCACATGAGTTAGGATGGCCACCATCCAAAAGACAAACAACAAAAAATGTTGGCAAGGATGTGGAGAAAGGGGATCCCTCCTACACAGCTGGTGGGAATGTAAGTAAGTTAGTTCAACCATTGTGGAAAGCAGTATGGAGATTCCTCAACAAACTCAAAATAGAAATACCATTTGACCCAGGAATTCCACTTCTAGGAATTTACCCTAAGAATGCAGCAGCCCAGTTTGAAAAAGACATAGGCACTCCTATGTTTATTGCAGCATTATTTACAATAGCCAAGAAATGAAAGCAACCTAAGTGTCCATCAGTGGAATGAGTGGATAAAGAAGATGTGGTACATATACACCATGGAATATTATTCAGCCATAAGAAGAAAACAAATCCTACCATTTGCAACAACATGGATGGAGCTAGAGGGTATTATGCTCAGTGAAATAAGCCAGGCAGAGAAAGACAAGTACCAAATGATTTCACACATATGTGGAGAATAAGAACAAAGAAAAAACCGAAGGAACAAAACAGCAGCAGAATCACAGAACCCAAGAATGGACTAACAGTTACCAAAGGGAAAGGGACTGGGGAGGATGGGTGGGAAGGGAGGGATAAGGGGGGTAAAAAAGAAAGGGGGCATTACGATTAGCATATATAATGTGTGTGGAGCCACAGGGAGGGCTGTGCAGCACAGAGAAGACAAGTAGTGATTCTACAGCATCTTACTGTGCTGATGGACAGTCACTGTAATGGGGTATGTGGGGGGTACTTGGTGAAGGGGAGAGTCTAGTAAGCATAATGTTCCTCATGTAATTGTAGATTAATGATACAAAAAAAAACCCAAAAAATAAAACAATGATTCAAGTAGATTTGGCTAACCAGGAAGAAAATTTTGCTGATCACTTCACTAAGTATTCATACTTCCATGTAGGGAGCCCTTGCTTCAGACTTGGTGATCTCTCTGAGGCACCTCATTTGCTGTAGACACTCAACAAAAATTAAATTAATGTATCAAGACATTGAAGGAGAAAATGTATTTTTAGACATAAGAGAACACAGCTGTTTGCGGGCTGTTGACTGTCTCAAGTTATTTTGAAAGTGTTTTGTTTTGGTAACACATTTGGCAAATTCTCTTCCCCTTCATTTTTATTCCCATGTGTATTCCTGGGAGAATTTAATCCATATGTTCCAGATCCAGTTATACTTGAGTCATCCCAGTATTACTTTGTAAAAGCAATTTGAATGCCAAGATTCTTCCAAGTTTCCTAACAAACTCTGAAGATTTTGTTTTTTTCCAAAAACTAAGATATTTACTTTTGTTCATCCAAAATTCTGCATGTTTTTTTTTAAGGATACACTTGGACTTTCACTTATCATTGTGTATTTAGTTAGAACTGGGGATGATGAGTGACAAGATGATGATATGAATAAAATTGCAAAAGTGTTGGTTATTAGGTATTCCTATTACATAACTATCCAAAAAGACACCCCAAAATTAGATCATAGCAGGAATGATTAAACTCTTGAAAGCTCTCTTCTTGGTCCATTTCAATCAAAAATACTGAGCATCAAGAAAGTGCAGGTCACTCTGCTCTCATTGCAGACATCTTCAGGAACATCAGACCCATTCCCAGATTAAATGCCCCACCTGCCTACCATTTCACGAAGGGGGCTTCTGGCACCACAGTTGCTTATTAGACTGGGTGAGCATTTCATTCCAATGGGTCTGCCAAAGTCTCTCCTGTTGACAATTTGAATTGGGAGAATGAGACAGACAGAAAAAGAGAGAGAGATAAGGAGGAGGAAAAGAAGCAGGTGGAGGATAAAAAGGAGAGATTGGTTTAGTCTATTTGTGTGGCTTCTATCTCTGTACCATACAAACAAGAGCTGAGAATGGGTGTTTTCTGCCAAGGGGTCTGCACAAAGTAAATTAGCCAGCACACAAAGATAGAATGAACCAAAAAGCTAGTAGACATAGTTAATGCATTATTTTTCTCTAAAATCGGTTATAATCAAAATGCATTTTAGGATCTGAGGAATTCAGTATGCTTCATTATACTCTAAGATGAAATCAACAGAGAGATAGGACTTTCTCTTAAGGGACTGGGTAAAAAGAATGGTTCACATGAATTGTTTCCAATGTGTGGAATAGGATTTGTCCCCATGGAGTTGGGGGGCATCACCCTCCTGGTATGTGGATGTATTCACTAACCAGAAAGCTCTCCAAACCCTCTATTATTGGGATTTCATGGAGGCTCCCTCACATAGGCATGATCAATTATTACCTCCATTTCTAGCCCCTCTCCCCTGGGCATGGGCATGGGGCTTCTAAATTCCAAGCTTCTATTCCTGGCTTTGTCTTTCTGGTGCCCAGACTCCATCCAGGAGCCATCCAGGAGTCCACCCAGAATTGTTCACTAGAACAAAAGATGCTCCTAGTGCTCTTACCACTTAGGAAATTACAAGGGGTTTAGGAGCTCTGTGCAGGAACCAGAGGCAGCAACTAATATATTTAATTTCTATTACCTCACAGGTATGCTAACAATATGACACACAAAGTGGCATATGCACACTGAAATATAAATATGAATAAATATGGAAACTATGGATTAAATGTCTCATGCCTTTGTCTGGCAGAATGGAGGTAAATTCATTAATAGAATGAAAGCCCCCGGCAGATATGGATGGAACTCAGGAAGCCACACTTTAAGAGGGTTCTAATAATCAGTCCTTGATAAATAATACCCCAGGGTACTATAAAAATTTATTGGTATATTGACTAACACATAATGATAATCTCTGAATGATCAAAGAGGTTCAAAAAGTACCTAATGAAAGCAAATATATATATATATATATTTTTTTTTTTTTAGGAGGAGAAAGCTTCCAGCAATTTAAAACCAAGGGCTTATTATCAAATCCTGGGGGAATTATATAACAGGTTGTTAAAGAGTCCATTTGTGAAACTAAAAAAAGGAAGTAGTGTGGTGCAGCCACTATGGAAAACAGTATGAGGTTCCTCAAAATATTAAAAATAGAGCTACCATATGATACAACAATCCCACTTCTGGGTTATTTGTCTGAAAGAAATGAAAACACTAACTGGAAAAATATCTGTACTCCCATGTTAATTACAGCATTATTTACAATATCCAAAGTATGGAAACAACATAAGTGTCCATGGATGGATGAATGGACAAAGAAGATATGATACACACACACACGTGTGTGTGTGTGTGTGCATATATATACCTACATACAATGGTTACTACTCAGCCATAAAAAAAAAAGAACTCTTGCCATCTCTGACAACGTGGATGGACCTTGAGGGTATTATGCCAAATGAAATAAGTCTGAGAGAGAATGTAAATGCCATATGATCCCACTTATATGTGGAATAAAAAAAAAAAACGACCTCATAGATATAGAGAACAGATTGGAGGTTGCCAGAGGCAGTGGGTGGGGAGTGAGCCAAATGGGTGAATGGGTCAAAAAGTACAAAATTCCAGTTATAAAATAAGTAATTCCTGGGGATGTGATGTACAGTATGGCAACTATAGTTAATAATACTGTATTTGAAAGTTGTGTAGATCTTAAAAGTTCTCATCACAAGAAACTGTACTGTGTGATACTGGATGTTAACTAGATACATTGTGATAATTTCACAATATATACAAATATTGGATCATTATGTTGTCCACCTGAGATTAATGTAATGCTATATGTCAATTATACCTCAATAAGCAAAAAGGAAGGAGTAATTTCCAAAGTTGTAGATAGTATAGAGTGGGGAGGAATTATCATCTCATTTTATGACAGAATCATGTTCCAAGAGAAGAGTGAACAAAACCTAATAATGAAAATAAATAGAGAGGGATGTAAAGTGTTGCATATGATAATTGCAAAAGAGAAAGAAATTGACGGAATCCATTCCCAGGGAAAAGATCAGTAGGAGTCTATGGTGAGAAGTGGTGTGCAGAACACGGGAGTACCTGCCTCTTGGCCACGCTCTTCAGCGCTCAGCATGTGCCAGCGTCCCTCTTGGAGGGGTGGTATTTTAGGAACACTCAGAGCTTTATGGACATCCAGAGGAGACACAAAATACCATGAGGTGAATCTTCAAATACTGGAAGGCCTCCTACAGAAGAGGGATTGGATTTATTTTATACAAGTCCAGAAGGCAGCCAGAGGAATAGCCTAGAGGTGTTGTAAAAGGCCACATTTGAGATTTTAAGCCAGACACTGTGCTAATTATATTTATCACCTCATTAAATGCTCCCCAAACAGATAACATGTCTGCTGTTATTACCCCCATTTTACAAATGAGAAAAATGGAGACTTTAAATAGCTTACCCAAGGTCACATGTAGTGAATGACGGAGTCATAGTTTGAACGGAGAGGGACTGAGCCAAGTCCACCTGCCTGGGTGGCAGGAATTGTGCGGTCACAGAAAGCACTCACACCGAGGCTGCCCGACGGCGATGCAATGCAGGATGCTCTACACGTACTTCTTTCCTTCCAAGGGACATCAAGGTACATTATCCCTAAGCATATTTTTCCAACTCTGAGAATTTTGAATTTGAAAGCCTGAAAGAACATGTGCCAAGAAGTCACCAATATTTAGTACTGATTGTTGGGATTATAGGCTATTTTTACTTTTTATTTAAACTTTTCTGTACTTGGTGAGTTTTTTTTACAGTGAACATATATTACTGTTATAATTAGAAAGAAACACAACTGTTTCCTTCTGAGGAAAGGGAAAGGGTCTATGAACTTGTGTACAAAAATATGAACAAATGGTTCAATGGATATTAAATAGGCTTTGCATTCTTTCAGAAATTACAAAAAGTTTCCCAGAATGTTTTTATCTGAAAAACATTCAATGATCTTACACACTTTTTCCTTTACACAGTTTTAAAAAAGTCATTATTATTGAAGAAGCAGGACTCACGGGGTGCGATATGAACAGCTCGGCTCTCCTCCCGTCCCCTCCCCCACGCCACCTGCTCACACATTCCGTGCGGTTACTTCGGAGTCCTTCAGAGCCCTCCCCATGCCACTGGACATCTCTCAACAATCTGTCCTCTCCTATTCAGGTAAAACTGCCTTCTGGGTGTCTGAGTCTGGGAGAAGAGTTCCCTTGTACTGTTGGGAACTTCTGGCTCCTCCAGGTCACACTGTCCCACAGGATCGGACACAACCCCTGCCTCCCTCGCGGGGCCCGCGTCCGACCCACAGAAAACGATCCCTTTGGTCCGCCACTAGAGGGCGCGCAGTCCCGTCGCAAACACACTTCCCGCAGTTGCTCCTGGAGTGTTTTTGAAGCACTCAGACACCATCTGCGTGGAACAATCATCAAGGTGCTCGTCCCGCGGAGGGACGGTCATAGCCCATTGATCATACCCTCCAGAAAAATCTCGTCTAATTTCCAACTGCAAATATATTATAACCTCAAAATGGGATCTGGATTAAGGGTATCAAAACTGGTTTTAATTCCTGCTTTGTAAAACCTGAGGCGTCCTAGCACTTCACCCTGGGAAATGGAAGTGGTAGCACCTGTGGTCTTGCGGGCTCTGTAGAAACAAAACTGAACATGAACTGTTCCTTGAAGCCTCACGAACAAAGAATCTTATCCGTGTTTTGTGGAAAGAGGGAAAGGAAGGAGGGAAAACAAAAAGGATGTGACATTTTCCTGAGTATCTGTTACGTGCCTGCTGCTATGTCAAGCTCTTTGAAATATATATATATTTGGGGATGTTATCGTATGGTTTACAAATAGCTTTGCAACAGAAGCTCATGGAGGAGAAGCACCTTGCACAGGATTACACAACTCAGAGTGATGGGGTGCTAGGCCAGCTGACTAAATGCCATGCTCTTTTTACTATAACTACGCTTCCTTTTGTGACTATATCGTGATGAATTGCTAATATACATGGTAAACCAATGACCTATATTCTTCAAATTAATAAAAGTCCAGAATATTCAAGAATGTTTAAAAAGGGAGTAGGGGACTCCTTTATATAAGAAAAACTGGGTGAATCGTTGATCATTTCTACTCTGATGCAGGAGGCCTACACCCAGGGTAATCCTGTAAGCCTCTTTGTCACAGATCATCGGCAACAGAGTCACCTAGAACTAGTTACAAATACAGATTCCTGAACTGACTTTTGTATTAGTTTCCTATTGCTTCTGTAACAGATGACCACAGTCTTAGGGACTTAAAACAACATAAATGTATTGTCTTACAGTTCTAGAGGTCAGAAGGCTAAAAAGGCTCAGGCAGGGTGCATGCCTTGTCAGAGGTCTAGGGGAGAACCTGGTCCTGACTTTTCCAGCATCCAGAGGCTGCCGGCATTTCTTTGTTCATGGTGTCAGCATTCCAGCCTCTGCTTCTGTCTCTCACATCTCCTTCTCTAACTCTGAGACTGCTGCCTCCCTCTTTCACTTGTAAAGACGCTTGTAAGTACATTGGGCCCACCCAGATAACGCGGGATTAATATTTTCATTTCAGGATTCTCAACTTAATCACATGTGCAAAATCTTTGCCATGTAAGGAAAAGTATCACAGGTTAGGGGATTAGGATGAAGACATCTTTAGGAGGCCATTATTCTGACACTGTGATGCCTTAAGGATTCCTATTCAGAAGCTTGATGTGGGTCCAGGAACCTTCATATCCAACAAGCCCCCTGATTGTTACACTAAAGTTTGAGAACCATTACTATAAATACCTTCTTGTTAAAGACAAACATCCGAGAAGGTCTAATATCTTTCTCAACAACCTATTTTAAGTCTAAATATGTTCTATTAAAATTAATGACTAAGAGAATTTAAAGTATGTCTTTTGCCCTAATCCAGTGTTCTAATGTCAGATTACTTGACAGTATTTTAAAATCTCTCGTCCTTTTGTTTTCAACACCCTAAGCAACCTTTTCTTATTACTGGAAGCTTCCAGTATTTATTTTATTTTCTCCTTACCAATGTTTTTTTATAACAAAGGATATTTAAACAAGCCAGACTGTTGAATTGAATGCAGGATTTCTTACTAGGATTTCACAGCAGATTTTAATTATTTACAATATTGTAGTTAAGACCATTGACCTTAATGTCAAATGGCCTTAGTTCAGATCTGCTACTTGCAAGCTGTAGAACCTTGGGTAAGTGTCTAGAGTTTCTCATCCATAAAGTAAGGATGGTAATAGTCCCTCTGGAGAGTATTGTGAGGACTAAAGGAGTTAATACAAGGAAAGTGCTTATACTAGTGATGCCGGGGTTCTTGTTTGCGGAGCCGAAGAATGAGCTTCACAAACAGTCAAGGTAGGAGAGCGAAGTACAGGCTTTTATGTAGAGATACGGTGAAGGGACAGAGCTCCCGGCTCACGCCAGGAGGGGACAAGAGAGTCCGTAGTGGTGCGTTGTCTAGGGGGTTTTATAGGCAGTTGAGGATTTTTCGAGAACATGAAAAAACTTAGGGGTGGGGACTTGTTAAGTGGTCTCTGAATATTAAAAATTCACTTAACTGTAAGGAATTTCCTGCCTTGATTTCTCTCTGGGACACCGGCACCTTGGTCTGGGAGCATATCAAAAGGCTGCCTGCCCAGCCCTGAAGGTGAGCTGAGGTATTGTCTACTTGCTAAAGAAGCTTGCCTCTTGAACTTCTTGGGTGTTAAAATGCAATCTTATCTTTAAGATGGAATTCTTCCTGCCTTTTACTATGCCGTCTACAGCTGGGTCTGCATGCTAAGTTAGTTGCACAGTTTGCAAAATCACTTTGTCAGATCTGAAGGAGGAAAGACAGCACATAGGCCTGGGCCTTTTAGCATGCTAAAGTGAATCTTACACATGGTTACAAATGATTAGCATAATAAAACATGTGCTACTCTTCTTTATCTGGGGAACATTAACTGATCTCACTGAAGAATGATTCTAGAGCTCAATGTTTAACATAGAGTTTTAGTAGGGGGGTTTCCTTGCATGTAGTTACATGGCTCTGACTGCAAATATCCCTCCCTCTCCCTCCGGAGGCCTTCACTCTATTCTGACTACATCTGTGGTCCCTGTCTCACTAGCACTTGCTACATGACATACTCAATAAACATTAGTTACTGTTACTGCTCTTGAATGATAGTGTGGGTCAGCGTATTTTCATCTCTTTGTTATTAGTGCTCTGCTTTAAGGGTCGGTATATACCCCTCCCCTCAATTTTTATCTTTATTAACAGCCAAAGAGCGAAAATAAATGGTACATGGAGCTGATGATGAAAGGCTGCCTTGTTTTCTCCGTGGGGCTTTATCTGCCTGCTTGGCGTCCTGCTCAGAGAGAATAACTGAAGGGTCCTAAAGCCATGGGGGATGTAAGGTGTGGTCCTCTGGGCACGGTGGGTTGGACGCTCTCAGTTGGAGGTCAGAGGTCAGAGTCATTAAGTACTGTCAGTGGGAGGGCTAGAAGGCCCCTCGAGGAGAGGGTTGTAACTGGCAGGGTCCTAGCAGGAAAGAGATGGCACGTTCATGCTGGGATAATTTTAGCAGCATTTAAAAAAGGGATAAAGGTGGTGAAGAGTAGAGGGTCTAGCGGCCAATAACAGCAGGGGGATATTACTGTCCTTCAGCAGGAAACGGTCTGGGGAGGGAGCTGAAACAGAGCCGCCACAGAGATGCAGCCCAGGGCAGGGAGGCAGCCCACCCAGGACCCCCGCCAGGGAGGAGGCAGGGGAAGACACACATTGACCCCGTTCCCCTCCGTCTGATCTCCAGCTAGAGTCCCCATTGGCCACACCCAGCAGGAAGTCTGAGGACCTGTGTGTAGTGCCTTCAGGTCAGCCACCTGGGGCTCAGAACAGGTCTTTGGGGGCCAAGGAAAGGTCTTCAGGATAAGAAGCATTTTCACTTCTTGAGAAAGATGTTGCTGTCCTGCACCCCAAGACCCAGCATGCCCTAAAGAGATGGTGGAGGAATGTAAATCTAAGGGGTAACTGGTGGGTAGCCAGGTAGACAGGTCAGCCCATTGAAAAATGCAAAAAACGCCAGTAAGCCCCAGTGGGACTAGGACAGGGCTTGTGTGAACTTGCCGGCTTCCAGGAGGGTCCCCCAGGCACGCTGCCTTTCCCTGGGGTGGGGTGTGTCCTGGGTGTGGAGCTGTCAGGGAGCCACACACAGTGTCTCATCATTATTATGCAAAGAACTTTGCTGACTAGTTAAGTGCTTAGGAAGTGTGAAGAAGCAGTGAAATGTCCTGAGGAGGGGCTTTCCTTCTTTGAGCAGAAACTGGGGCTGGGGCCAGGGTCCTTGGTACCACGGGCACACCTGGGCCAGGCTGCACTTTTGTATTACATTATATGCAGATGTTGGAATGCCCTGAGGAAAGAAACATTAATCTTAAAAACTTAAACATTCTAGATATGCAGACAGAATGAAAACAAACAAAAAGGGCAAATAAGAGTGGGGTTGGGGGTGGGTGAAATAGATGAAGGGGATTAAAAAGCACAAACTTGCAGTTATAAGTAGTCCTGAGTCTGTAGTGTACAGCATGGTGACTGTAGGGAATAACATTGTATTGCATATTGGAAAATTGCTAAGAGAGTAGATCTTAAGAGTTTTCATCATGCACATACAAAAATATTCTTAACTATGGTGATGGTTAGTAACTAGACTTGTGATCGTTTCAGAGTATATACAAATATTGAATTGTTATGTTGCGCACCTAAAACTAATATAATATTATATGTCAGTTATACTTAAAAAAATTTTTAATAGCAAGAAAGGAAATAAGATTTTAACCTGGGGGAAAAAATGGCACAATTTGGGACTCTAGGTGGAATGCAAAATTATTAGCAACACAAACCTGGAAAACAGTAAAGTCGAGTGGTGAAAGAATCCTCAGTGTCAGGAGACCCTTCCAACTTCCCATCCTGCCTCTTCTATCTACTTTCCACTGGCAGTGAGAGTACAGTGAGAGTGGTCTTTAAAAAGTATAAATCTGAATGTATCACTCATCAGCTTCAAAACTCTCAGTAGCTGCCCAAGGAGCTTTGAATGAAACCCAAACTCTTTACTGTCCCTGAAGTCCCTGGATGATCTCTCCCGTAGCATCATATCTCCGTGTGCTCGTCCTTTGCTCACTGGATTACAACAGTCACCGTTCCTTTCCTAAAAACTGCCCGGAAATGAGTGTGTGTGGTTCCTTCTGCCAGGACTGCCTCACCGTCCCCTTCACCAGCCCCCAGGGAGCTGGGCCTTCCCTGTCCCTTTATCTAAGGTAGGTTGCCCTCAATCTCTGCACCTTATTTGCATCCTTCTAGGCCTCAACTCAATTTATAGTCTTGATTTGCTTCTTTACTTGTTTATTGTCTGGCTCTCCCAGAAGAGTATAAGTTCCATGAGGTGAACAGATGGATAAATGCATTGCATGGCCAAATTTTCCAAAATTTAGTCTGTGCTTTTTGTGCTTTCACTAAAAAACTGTGTTATTATGACAGAATTTGTTTGGTTATCTCTGCAAAAAATTTCTTGACACTTCACAACAGGAGAGAACCAAACACAATTAGAGACAAAGCAGGAGGTGAGTGGATGCAGAGGAGAGGTTACATGTATTCATTCCTGAATAATTATTCCAAATAGCAGCTCTTACTCGTTTTAGAAACTCAAGATTTGCTTCCCAAAAATTTAAAATATCAAAAGCTTAATTTCCTTGTAAAATGACTTCCTGTGTGTGCGCCTCCATGTAGACAAGGTGAAAGGATTTGAGGCTTATAGAAATTCTGCCTAGTGCTTTTGTAGAAACAATTTTCCTTCTTTGTAAAAAGCTAGAAAAAAATCCAGGTGAATTTGGAAAATCTGTTTTTGTCTAAAACCTCTTAGAGAATTTCTCAAAGATTTATGATGTCTGAGAAATTTTATGTCTCAAGATGGACAAAATTAGGAGTAGTTGGGAAGAGCTCTACTTCTATATACTATTCCATCTCTAATTTCTTCTTTAATAGGGGTTTAGGAAAATAGATAAGGTAGAGAAACCTCTTTTTACTTGACTATAGCATTTACAGCAAGATTGTCCTATAAGGGGGAAAAGAAAAAAAAACGCCTATGACACAAAAAGCCAGAGAACTGGTCAGGGAATGGGAGCAAGGATTGGACCTCAGCAGAGGTTAAGGCCAAAGAGAAGCTGGCCTGGAGAATCTATGCACTGTGAATCAGATAATCCTGGATTTGGTCTTTGAAGCATCTGGGTTCAAGTGTAGACACAGTCATTGACTTACTATGTAGGCTTGCTCCTTATTCCCTCTGAGTCTGTTTCCTGACCTATAAAATTGGAATGATCATGATTCATATTTTTAATACTGCTATTATGAGGATTAAGTGAAAAACCAATGCACATAAAACTTGGTGTCCAGTAAAGGCTTAGTAAACATTAGCCACAATTGTTTGTCGAATTCAGCACTGTTGAGAAGAAAAATCATGTGAGCCACCGATGAAATTTAAGTTTTTTCTAATAAGCCACATTAAAAAAATAAACAGATGAAACTGGTTTTAGTAATCTAGTTTATTTAATTCAATATATCCAAAATATCATCACTTCAATATATAATCAATATAGATAATTAGCAAAATAGTTTACATTCTTTGTTCCATACTAAATTTTTGAAATCTAGTATTATATGTTTACAGCACAGCTCAATTTCGATTGGCCACATTGCAAATGCACAATAGCCACCTGTGGCTAGTGGCTTTCGTGTCGGACAGTGTGAGCCCAGCTTCTGTCCCTGCATCCCACAGAATGAGCCCTAGCTGCACAAAACCCCTTTTTGACAGTCACCAGTTCCAGATTCCCCTGGAAAATCTCTCCATACCCTTTGCTAATCCTATTTTACAGGAAAGCAGCAGACAAGACACTGTTGAATGTAAGGGTGAAGTCATTTTCTTTAGTCTGACTCACCACCCCTCCCCGGAAACTCTAATGTCAATGCTATGAAACTAGAACCGGATTTGTTTGTTTTCTGAATTCTCTAGGTCTTAGAGGATTTTGTTACCACTTGGAAGTATTAACGTGTAGTGTTTGTTTACTCAAGAATTTAGAATTCAGAGGCTGAAATACACTGCTGGGCACCACAATAAAAAGCCACCACACTTTCTTTAAGTTTACTAGGGTCTCATCCGGGAGGTGACCCCAAACAGAGAAGGGTACTGGGAGAGCTGTATTCCACCTTCTTTCCCGTGAATATTAGTGGGGAACCAGCAGATGGCAGCCCAATACTTTGTACCATTAGTTTCTGCTGCTGAAAGCATAGGTCCCGTATGTTTGCTGAGAAAGGCTGCGGTCAGTGTTTGGTTTTTGTCTGACGTTTATGAGACAATTATAGGATTTGGTGACAACATTACCATTAAGGCAGAGGTGATATTCCAATGTAATGCTCTGTCTTCACTAGCTTAAAATCTTTTGAATTGCTTTTTGTATTGTTTCTCACTTTCCAACTGAAAGACTGTAGAATTTGAATCACAAGATTCAAATATATGTGGAATAATATATACAGTTCCAGTTCTTAATAAATATTCATTGCTTTCTTCCAGCATTAACTCTAATAACTCTTAAAAATGTTTAATTTGTCTATCGAGTATTACTGAGAAACACTTGTTTTGCAAAATCTCACACCTTGCTGAGCAAGATTCATATTAGGCAATGTTTTGAATACCATGTAGTAAACCTATAGCTTCTTCATTTTCCATAATTAAATAATATTGCTGAGAGTGTGGCTTCTTGGAAGGATGCATGAGAATGGAAACCAACAGATATCGAAGATCAGATATCTGATTACATAATCAAATAAAACCTTGAAATAATGACTTATATAGGTCAGTTTTTCCTCCTGGCAAAAAGCATTGGCTCATTTCCACTTAATAAAACAATTAGGTAATATTTAGATAACCAGATATTACAGTGGATCATTTTTTTTTTTGGCAAGCTGATAAGCAGACAGTATACAAATGTTTCCTTAAGAGGTTTTTAAAATGATAAAATTGTGGAAATTAGTAAGTAAAAACTTGCTATTTTCAATAAAAAGGTAGAAAAAGTGAAGGAATCTTATTTGTGTTCACTGTTAGGTTCACTCATTAACTTCTCATTTTATATTGAATACATTAAATATTTGCTGGGTATCTATCATGTGAAAGGCTCTGTGCTGGGCATCAAGGGATATGGAGGTGGTACTTTCTTCAAAACCTACAGTGTAGTGGGGTTTACTAGAGGATGTGGCATCTAAAATAGATATTGTTGGATAGTTTGCGATGAATAGAAATGTCAAATCACTGTGTTGTACACGTGAAACTGATATAATATGGTATGTCAATTATACTTCAATAAAAAAGGATATTGTACCCATTTCAATATATTCAAATGTATTCAAAAGTATCAAATATTATACGATTCCACTTCCACAGATATCTAGAATTAGAAGATTCCCAGAGACAGAAAGACAGGTAGAAATTAATTTTTTCCCAATAAAATAGGACAATTTGAAGAGCTGATCCTCACAATTCTACTACAGGGGCTGAGAGAAGAAGGGGTGGGGTGGCATGGGGAGTGAATGTTTAATGGTTACAGACTTTTTGTTTGGGAGAATGAAATGGATACAGCAGTGGTTGTGCAACACGATGAATGTACTTAATGACATTGAACTGTGCACTTAAATATAGTGAAAATGGTAAATGTTATATTGTGTATATCTTACCACACATATGCACAAAAGATGGGTAGAAACTTTAGAAGTGTTCATGGACATTTCTGAGCAAAACTGACAATATAACCAAAGGCTTGAGGAAAGGAGGAGAATATTTTGGGGCAGCAACTGTCAAATCTCAGAAAGACTCTCAGGTGCCATATGTGAAATTTTGGTAGCACAAGGCTGACAGAATGATGGAGCAGGTTTGGAAGAGAGGGTGTGAGGCAGTAGAGTCGGGTCGGTGGGAACAGTACAAGCCATGCCACTCCAACAGTTGGGGGCCTTCCACCTGGGTCAGGGGATCACCATGGGAAGTCTAAACAGCCTGTAGAGCTCTGTGCTGGGAAATCTGCTTGCTTGTCCAGTGCAGAGGTCAAGAGGGCTAAGCAGGGCCTGACTAAATCTGGCCAGAGTTGTGCACAGTACCAGGTCATTCGTGACTGCTGTCAGGGAAATACCCAGGATGGAGGGAGCGAAGAGCCACAGTCCCTGAGAGCAGGTAAGCTGAGCCTCACTCATGGCTCCCTAGCTCTCGACTGACAGGACTGAAACGCCTCTCAAGTGGGCAGTGCTCAGGAGCCCAGTAGATCTGCCAGACCAGTGGATACTCACCACCAGGAAGCAGGACTTAATTCCAAACCACTCTAGAAGCTGGGCTAGACTGTTGATTCACTTCTGTTAGGATTACCCTGGGACCTGGGGAGCTGCATAGGAAAGAACAAGGCAAAGGAATGAAATGGGGTCAGATCACAGGAAACATACAGGCTAAGAGAACAGATTCCAAAACCAGCTGCCTGGGTTCAAATCTCATTTGTCATTTACTAGCTGTGTGATTTTAACCTCTGTGGGTCTCAGTTTCCATAGTTATAAAATGATAGTGATAATAGTTACAATTTCATAGAGTTGCTGAGAGGATTAAATGAATTAACACATGGAAAGCCCTTAACATCTGGCATATAGTAATTCTTATATGTGTTAGGCACTTTACTAAGTTATTATAACCATGTGTGAGCTATTTTGAGGGCTTTCCCTCAAAATGGAAAGTAGGGACATTCATGAAGAATGATAATGTCACTACTGTTTACAGAAAAGCAGAAAGAATAATTTTAAAGATGACAAAAGAATTTATGTGGCTTTAATTATATGGAGTTAGAGTTACAGGCAAAAAGAACAGGTAGAAATATCTAGGAGGTCTGGGAGATACACTACAGCAGTTCAAAAGAGAAGTTATGAGTAGACATTATGGATCTGGAAGACCTCTCTTAGAGGTGACAAATAATAGAATTAAAAAATGAGATTATTAAAGGAAAGAAAAAGTGTTGAGGGCTAAACTTTAAAACTCTCACACTTAAATAATGGAAGAAGAAAGTAGAACTTGGAAAGGTGAAAGAAAAGTTTTAAAAAATTTAAAGAGGAAACAAAGAAGACAGGAGAATTGAGGTCATATCACATGTGTTTTGTCATGGAAACCACAGCTGAGCTCCATCATGGAGCAGCGTCACAATGAGATGACCTCCCAGGGTCCTACCTGGACAGAGGCAGGAGCCATTCCTCACTCTTGTCCTTTTCCAGGATGGAGCTGAGAAGGGAGTGATCAGGACAAAGGTCTGGCCAGATCTGTTTCTTCCAAACTTCCTCTTCTCTACCAGTCCAAGTTCTATTCTCCATCTTTTTAACTCTTCCTCCCTGGAGCCTGGCTAAGCCATCTGTTGATGAGGAGTTTCCCAGTAAAATAGAGCAATTTGAAGAACTGATCCCTTAAAGCCTGGAGGCTTTGATGGGGGCAGTGCTGGAGATGGGGAAGAAGAAAGGCTACCTTCTCACTGCACAATCCTATTTGCACGTCACTGGAGATGACACTTGTCCTTTAGGAATTGCTGCCATTCATCCCTTTGATGACAATCCTGATCTCCGTCCAAATTTACAGCCTCCTCAGGAGAGCAAGGGCAGAGGGCTGTGTACTGAGCAGGGCAAGAAGAAAGCATGTTAATTTCACAATAGTACCCAGTTCCTTATTTTAAAAAGGTAAAAGGGTGTGTGTGTAATGAGAGCTGTGAAAGGGTCTCAGAAAATGCATGACCAAGGGACAGCTGCAGGGGCCAAGCTTGGGGAAGAGGAGTGACAATTTTTGAACAAAATAGAGAGAAGATTGAAAATTACATAGACACTTTGATGTGGAGAGTCTGACAGTTGAAGGAGTTCTTGTAAGATGACTTCAGTCAGGAGTATGAACAGACCTGTAGTGATAGTGCATGAACACTGGAGGCAGATGCTGGTTCAAATCCCAGTTCAGCCTCTTAGCTGTGAGACCTTAAGAAATTCCTTAATCCATCTGCATCTCAATTTCTTCATCTGTAAAAATTTTAATAATGACATTATAGTACCTACCTGATCGGCTTCTTATAAGAATTAAATGCACTACCATGCCTAGGTATTAACTACTTTTAGTCTAGATAATCAGACCAAGGTGTATCAGATGATCTTGAGAAGCTCCAGGGACAAATTAAGACAAAAGAAAATCCGTCTTGCAATTGTTGACAGCGATTGAGGCAGCAGGACATTGGTACCTGCTCTATTTTTCCTCATTCCCCATATGGCTTCTGGAGATTTCATAACTATTACACTAAAAATGTAAGCTATCAGAGAACAGGGAGTTTGGTCTGTTTTGTTCATGATCAACACAGTAATTTTATAAGTAAATACATAAGTAAATAATGAATTGAAAATATATTAGCTTGTCGGGGAGCTTGTTCAGAATGGAGCCTGAGTTCCACAGACACGGAGTGGCCAGGGAAGGGTGGATGGAACAGGACCGTGAGACCGGAAGGGCAGCGGCAGGAGGGGGTCTGTGTGGGGAAGCAGGGCGGATAAAAGCACGGAGGAAGCAGAGGGTAGGAGTTCAGGCTACAGAGACTGGAGCAGCTTTCTCGAATGTTCATGGAAGCATTTAATGGGACCCAGGCCAGGGAAATACATTCCTGCTTGGTCTATTCCCACTTTGCATCTCTACTGTTAAATCAACTTTTTAAAATTGTATTTTCTAGATTAAAATATATATTAAATTGTTTATAATGGTCTCTTATTTATTAAATTTGGTCTATGGCTTGTCTTACTTTTCTTATAATTTTTCTTCTTTTCATTTGTATTTTTCTGGATGAAACTTCAGGATTTGTCTCTTTTGGGGGAATTTTCTCATTAAAGAATGCTATTTGGATGTATTTACTATTAATTTAAATCATATCCTGGTTTCTGATTTGTTCATTTGTAAATCAGTAGTTTTTTCCTTTTGATAGCTTCAGGATTTTATTATTTTATTTTCTTCTTTTCTAAGGTCTTGAGTTGAGTGTTTAATAATTCAAAAGCAGAATAACTGTGTGGTTGCTGAAACTGGCCATTGTTTGTGGTCTCCCTAAGGTATGAAGTTTGGGGCAGGGAGGGGGCAGAGGGACGGAATGAAGGGCAGGCATCTGCTGATTTGCATCCCAGATGCCTGTATTTTAAAATGATTCATAATGTCAATCCCTAAACTATAGTTATTTCCATTGCAAATTTCAACTGGCTTGAAATTACTGCCTTTTTTTTGTAATGACAACCTGGCTTTTTTTCTCTGCCTCTTTTCTACAGCCTCCCACAAATGTTATGCCCAATAATCTGCCCTGGGCAGGTGTGCAGTTTTCCCACCAAGGTTTTGCAGGAAGAATAGTCCAGAATGATAGAAAGCAGAGACCCAGGACTTAAGCGATTCTGGGTTCACATGTCAGGTTATTTGATCCAAGCATCAGTCTCTTCACCTGTTAAATTGGGGTAAAGAGCAATTGTCGGAATCAAAGGAGATGGTGTATATGAAAGCTTTACCATGAAAGGAATATTTGCCAGTCTACTTTGTTGCATGTGACAAATGGCTTTCACATACAGGTTTTTAAATGTCATCCACACACTGTCTGATGGTTAGGTAGGAGAGCTACTATTCTTAGTTCATGAGGCAAATGAGACACAAAGGTATTAAAGGCAATTTCAGTGTTAACAACTCATTAATTATTAGAAATTGAGATTGCCAGTCATCTGCTCTTTCTAAAGGCTAAGTTAGTTCCTACCCAAAACTGGGAAATAATGGTGTTTTTTATTATAATGCACATATTCTTGATTATTTCCCATGGTCTCTATCCTCCTGCTAAAATCTCTGCAGATAAAGCTTAACATGTTATATCTTCCAGTGGGCATTTATTAGTGAATTCTTAAAAAATCAGAAAGCCTTCATGGGGTGAAGGATGAATCTCTAAAAGACATGTAAAGGCCAGGAAGTGTTGAGCAAGGGGCTTCTCAGTGAGTGCACTTTCTTTATACATCATGTAGTAGATGGCATGACGTCCCCCAGTCATATCCAAACCCTAATTCCTGGAAGCTGCCTTGTCAGTTAACATGGCAAAAGGAATTTTGCAGATGCAGATGTAATTGAGGATCCCTAGATGGGGAAACAGGAGAGCAAGAGATAGAGAGAGACAGAGAGAGATATTTGAAGATGCTATGCTACTGCCTCTGAAGATGCGGGAAGGAACCATGGAATACAGGTGGTTTCTAGAAGCTGGAAAAGGCAGAGTAGCTTCTCCACCAGAGCCTCTGGAAGAAATGATTCTGGGACTCCAGACTTCCAGAACTGTAAGTCAACAAATGTGTGTTGTGTCAAGCAGCTGAGTTTTGTGGTCATTGTTACAGAAGCAACAGAGGAGACCCGTGCGCACCACACACCCGGTCTATGGCCGAGCTGACTTGGCCTTTCCACTGGTCCACTATTTCCAGCATAAACCAAGGGTTCAAAGGAACATGCTGCTGCAAGACTACTGCAAAGTGAGCTACATGAACAGAATTAACTATGAGTCCAACTGCAAAACCAGTGACTTGGGGAACTTCATGTTCATTCCTGGGGAGGTATTTTGGTGTAGGGAGGAGACTCTTGATTCTAGCCACTGCATGTTGTAGGTCAGGTCCACCCCAGGGGGCCTAACTGAGGAGCCAAGTAGAGCTGGGACCCAGGCTAAGCCCCAGCTGACAAGCAGTGCACCCTTGCATGAAGTGGTATTTTTTTGAGAGGAAGAGACACCTTCTTCTAACTTGCTCAAAGATACCAGATGGACAAGTAGCAACCCTAGAAGACTTATTCTGATTTCTGTCAAAGACAAATGAGGTGAATTCACCTAAGTCACTTAACCTCTCTAGATTTGTGCCATAATCCTTATGGATAGAAGCTACCCTTATTAGACAATAAAACTCTTTGCCATTTAAGTCCTTTACTATAAGAGGGAGACTGCAGATGAGGCGAGCTCACCTCAGTAACTCCACTCCAGCCCTGCTTGCTTCTTGTGTATAGCACAATCCTGTATCATATTGCATATGCTTCTTGCCTCAAACATACACCTGCTACCTCAGGGCCTTTGGACTCACTGTTTCCTTTACTCAGCACATACCTCCCTTCCTGCTCTGCTGGAGAGGCATTGATTCAGAGAGTCGTTTCTTTGCTGACCATTCTATTTATCACATCACCCTTATACTTTATGCCTTTACTCTGCTTAATTTATTCATGTAACTTTTCACCACCTAACATAGTCTTGTCAGTTCATTCACTGTTTGTGTCTCCATGGGCACAAGAATATTGTTTTGTTTGCTGAGCTCTCTGCACCCACTGTGAAAGCACATAGTAGGTGTTCAATAAGTATTTATTAAATGAGTGACATTTTCTCCTCATGTTGAACCTGTCTTCTACAATAGGATGCTTAGGCATTTCATGTTTGTTCAGCTTTTATTTGGTATGTGATTTAATTCTCTGACTCTGCATGGAAGTGAAGGCAAGGTGACCAGTACGTCACTTCAGGATTTGTTCTGGTCTCCTTCTTACTGGTGTCACCATCTTCTAGAGGTGGCCAGAGCATGTGAGGCATATAACAAAATGAAACATTTTGCTTAAACTTGACAATGTAAAATGTTTACTTCCCACCCTTCACCTGCAAAACCACAAATTCTTCACATTACACACTCATGTTTACCAATGAAAAATACTTAACTGTTATGTTAATCATTTGAAAAATAATCTCTACATTTTCATTCCAAGACCCCTAGTCAATACTTAGGAAAGAGCCACTCTCATCCCTGTCCTCCACTCTGACATGATTTTTCCTTTGCTGGCCCTCTTCCTGTCTCTCTGAACCCTCTTTTACCTCCCACCCACGTCTGAGAGCTCACCAACTCCCTTCTCTGAAGAAGCTAAACTCATTCCAGTTCCTGTGGTTCAGGTCTTTTCATTGTGTATGTGCCTGAGTACACAAATCATCCCGTTTTCTGATTCTCCTAACTGAAAGTGGTTTTTCTTTGTGCCCAGGAATAATATTTAGCTCTGCTTGTTAATTCTTCTGACTTTAAGGACTCTCAGATGGTGGGAGGTCAAGAGAGGAATTTATACCACTGAAAGTCTCACTCAGTACATATTTTTCCCATCAATGACTCCTTGGAAGGCATAAGTCTAATGACTACCAGACACACAGGTCCATACCTCTCCACTCAGTGTGAGTTCCTTGATAATATATTGCCAAGGGACATGGCTTTTCCTGGGAAGTTAGCACTCTCTTATGGAATGGTGATGGGCACGTGGTCCAGAATCACCACTCTTTCCTCTAATGTTTCCAGTGTATTTTCTGAAACATTGGCCAGCCACTGCAAGATGCTTAAACTGTAGATTCCTTTCTGAAATATCCTAAGCGAATATTAGACTTTTCACTGTAAATTCCTCTGTCAATGAAGGGCAGATAAATTTGGAGAGAAATTTGAGCCTAACTTTTATCTCCATGAAACAGTAGCATTCCTTCTTTTTGGCTGTATGAAGGATTTTGTCCCTAAATGGCTGAGATCCATGTCAGTTTGAATTGTCTCATGGGGAGCAAAGTACCATTTCATTATCTGAACAAAGCATGTTGGCCTCATTGTGGGAAGCTCATTAATTTCAAATGGAAAATAATCAGCTCAGAAAAGGATGGGTGGGATTCTGTCTTCCTCTTTTTCCTGTAAATGAGAGGGAAATGATTTTTGGCTGAAAGAGGGCTTGGCAAGAGGTTTGACTCTCTAAAGGAACCCCTGTTAAGAGCAGATAGGTTAGGACTGCCCAGAAAGGAAGAGGCCACATGTGTGCATCCATTTGTCCCACCCCTTTGAAACTGGCAGTGGTCTCAGCTGCCTACATCACAGGAGGGTTTCCATCAGGCTCACCTTCTCCAAGTGTTCTCTGTACGAACTTATGGGCTATTAGTGACTAGCTACCAACTTGCAGATGCCCATCTGCTTTTTCTCTATTTCCCCTTTGCTCTACCCAATTCCAGGTTAATGTTGCTGATGGGTGACAAGAGGCTGAAAGGAAAGTGAAGGAAAAATGTAAGAATTTCCAGCCTTTCTCATAATAACGATGAAAGTGAAACTTGAAAACCACTGGATCATCTGCCCTAGTCTGTAGAGGCAGAAGCAAATTAAATGCAAACACTTTACCTGTGTTAACAGCTGGCTTTTCAGTGTCCTTCTTACATTGTTTTCATGACCCTTTCTCCTTCTAACTTTCTTCTCTTTTTCTATTTGTCTCAAACTGTTGCATTTTTTCCTTCTCTAACCCCTTCCTTATTTTTCTTCTTCCTTATTTTCTTCTTTAGCTTCTCCTTCCTCCATAATTTCTCTCCTTTACACTTGACAATAGGAGGGAAAAGTCCCGGATTTCACAAGGACAACCTGAGACTGGGACAAGTTATGAAAGCAGTTTGGTGAATGTGGTAATAAGAACAGAATCTTTCTAAACATTCACGGGGACCCAAGAAAATATTTAGGATAAAAACTCTTTTAAATACTATCTTCCTGCATTAGGATTTTTTCTTTAAATTGTAGTTATAATACTTATTAGAACACAATTTAAGAATTTTTGTAAATATTTCAGTATTATTTATAAATCAAGGCTAAGATGCATGGTAGCTTCATACTTGTAGGTGGATTTAGGTTTTAATTTCCCTTTTTGATTTTTTCATTGGTTTTATTTTTTTTAATTTTTTCAAAATAATTGGTATCATAGGTCATCACAGCAATATTTGTATTAGAGAAGGTTTCTTAACTATAATTTTTAAATTGCTTATTGTTCTTTTTTCTTTTTGGATGGTATTAGTAGGTTAAAGACAGCACATTTTATTTTATTTTTATTTTGTAATATTAATTATGTTGCAGTGTCCACATACATGGACTCTGGGATAGCTCTTTTGCCTGCAGGGAACTCTGGTCCTGAGTACACAGCCTCCCCATCTTTTCACCCAAGTGGCTGGTGAAGGATTATTGCTGGGTGTGTTTGTGATAGCTTTTCTTCTAGAATAGATTAGCATTTGAATTGGTGACCTGAGTAAACCAGATGACCCTCCCCAGTGTGGGTGGGCACCCTCCAATCCCTTGAGGATCTGCATAGAACAAAAAGGTGGAAGGCAAGTTTGCTGTCTTTGTTGAAGTTGGGACATCATCTTCTGCCTTTGGACATGGGTGCTGCCTGGATCTCAGGCCTTCAGACTCAGACTGAATTATGCTACTGGCTTTCCTGGTTCTCCAGCTTGCAGATAGCAGATGGTGGGACTTGTTGGCCTCCATAATTACATGAGCCAATTCCTATAACAAATCTCATATTTAAGCATATATACATGATCTATAATATATATTATAATCTACCTAATCTATATCTATATCTCTGCCTCTATCAATATCTATTGGTTCTGTTTCTCTGGAGAGCCCTGACTAATAAAGATGGGGACCACCACTATTCCCCATTCACTGGACACCATCAGTGTGTAATCCAGTGTGACGTATTTGTGAATCCCAGAGCCCATCAGCATTCTGCGGGTCCAGGTTAACACTCCTAATTCTTTTTTGCATCATTTTCCTTTTGCCTGCAGCGGATAGTCTAATATATTCCTCATCTTTATAGGAATGTCTCTAGACTAAGAAAAGAATGAAAATGAAATAATATATGGTGTCATCTTCCAAAGAAAATACCTAATTAAGTATTGCTTGAAATTAGCAGATATTTACCCAACATAATGCTGGCAATAAGTCCTTAGAGTCATAGCTAGACTCACTTATTTTGTATTCTCAGGCATTGCAAGTATTCAGCACATAACAGGCTCTTTAAACATCTTGAATCAATACATAGAATAAAATAAATAGGTTCCTACAGCATTCTAGAATTCAAGAAAAAGAGAGAGAGAGCAAGAAAAGTACAAGCAAAACAGTAATATTTCAGCATCAAAATTAGTAATTTATACTGATTGAGGACATTTCATGTGAACAAAAATAATTAAGTCAAATAAATTGACATACAACTTTTCACTAATGAATATTAAACAAATTGCAAATCTACAGTTCAATAGCACTTTTTTCTCAGATGGATTATATAATATATTAAAAATGCTCTGGCCTTTTTTTTTTAGTTTAATTGAGGTACAATTGATAATCAATAAACTGTACACATTTTAGAGTTGATAAGTTGTTAACTTTTGACATATGTATACATCCATGAAACCATCACCACAGTCAAGGTATATGAATATATCCATCACCCTCAAAAGGTTCCTTGCATCCTCTTATAATCCCTCCCTTCTGCCTTGTCTACTGATCTGCTTTTTAGTCCCTATGGATTAATTTGCATATCTGAGAATTCTACATAAGTGGAAGCATACAGTATGTACTCTTTTTTTGTCTGGCTTCTTTCAGCATAATTATTTTGAGATTCATCCATATTGTTGTGTTTACCAATAGTTCATTCATTTAAATGCTGAGTACTGTTCCATTATATAGATAAACCACAATTTATTTGCCTGCTGATGGACATTTGGGTTATTTTCAGTTTAGGGCTCTTACCATTAAGAATCTGTAAACACTGGTATATGATGTTTTCTAAAGTGGTGGTACCATTTCACATTCTCACTAGCACATTCCATTTACTCTGCATCCTCTCCAGCACTTGGTATGGTCAGTATCATTAATTTTAGCATTGTCATGGGCATGCAGTAGTATGGCATTATGGGTTTAATTTCCATTTTACCAGTAATTCATAATTTGAATGTTTTTCATGTGCTTGTTTGCCATCCATCTATCTTTTTTGGTGAAATGTCTAATTCTTTTGCCTATTTTAAAAATTGGATTATTTTCTTATTATTGAGTTTTGAGGGTTCCTAACATTTTCTGGATACAAGACCTTTATCAGATGTGTGATTTGCAAATGTTTTCTCCCAATTTGTTATTTGTCTTTTCATTATTGCAAAAATGTCTTTCAAAGAGCAAATGTTCTTAATTTTGATGAAATCCAATTTATCAGGTTTTTTCTTTTATATCTGAGGAATATTTGTCTGACCCAAAGTCAGAAATTTTTCTCCTAGAAGTTTTCTGCTAGGAGTTTTATAGTTGTATGTTTTACGTTTAGTTTAATGATCTATTTTGAGGGAATTTTTGGATATGGCATGATGATTGAATCAAAGTTGACTTTTTTGCATATTTTATCCAATTATTTCTGTACATTCTGCTGAGAAAAATCCTTTTTGCCCCAATTTGCCATTGTAATTTGTTGGAAAATCAATTGACCCTGTATGTGTGGCTTTATTTCTGCACCCTATACAGTTCTACTGATCTATTTGTCCGATTGTGCTCTGTTTTTCTTGTTTGCTTTTCACTTTAACAAGAAAATATAAGACTTCTTAAAGATATCATCAAACCATTGGAAAAATCATTATTGGAGAAATTTTTGTTAATACAGATTGATGTTTTGTTGTATTGGGACTTGTTTTTAAATAATATGATCAGTACTTATAATCTATCTACAAAAAATATCAGAAAGATCAATGGAACTTTTTTGGGAGGAAGGTAAAGCAACCCTTTGTAATTCTGGATAGAAAAATACTACCTAATGAAAAATAGTATGAATAGTGACTCTGCTCTTTTTAGCTAGAAGAAATGTTTTCTCTTATTGGTTCACTGAAACATTGATGATTGAGCATATCAATGAAGTGCATTTTAGTCTGGACTTCAGAGATTTAAAATTTCTTTAATTGTCCCTACATTTTCAATCTGTGTGTTTACAAAAATACATAATTCTAGATATTACCAAATAAATGCTTAAATGTATAATATTAATGGATGTTAATATTTTAGTAAGTGCTTTCTGCTTTTGAAGGAATGGATGTCCTATAGTGGCATATTCTTGGCTATCAGAATGAAGAAGGGAGGAGAGGGAGTATACCTGGGTCCTGACAACCAGCAATCATAAAATATAAACCATTATATTTGGTTAGTGCTTTATATGATTTAATTTGCACATACCTTGATATTTACCCAGCTACTGATGGTTTAAAAGGTAGCACTGTAATGCTTGTGCTGCACTAGAAGAAGGTGATTTGAGAAAAATTAGAGCATACATATTTTCAATGTTTTTGCTAGAGCTCCACATGTTTCAAAATAGTAAGTTTTTAAAACACTAATGACTGAAAATAAGAGTTCTTTTTCCAGTTATATAATTTGTCTGGCATATGATTATGGATAATCTCTGTTTTCTTATCTATAGTGTGGGAATAATTCCACTGATCATATAGAGATATTGTGAAAATATGATCTGTCACATTACAAAAGAGAGAAGAAATGTAGTGACACATCACATTCCTAGAGAATTTGGTAGTTTTAAAGGGTTTTCACAATCATTCTGGCACTTTGTATTTCTCAGTCACCAACAGGGTAGGTAGGTAGGGATCAATATCTCCATTTCATGATTTTTGAAGAAAAAATTAGAATAACAAATGTTAAGATTGAAAAAAGTGTTGAGGTGGTATACTCTAATTTGTTATAATAATATAAGACACATAAGTCTCTTTATTTTCCTATGTTAAAATCTGTAGGCTCATGAACAGTAGCAAAAAATGATTTAAATTGTTTATGTAAATGACAATGTGACATCATATTATAACCATAGAACCATAGTGAACACATTCTTTTATATTCTATTTTTATAAAGGTAAAATAAGCTGCCTATTTGGGAAGGGAAGGGGTGGCCTGAAAGAGAGCTGGCATATGTTCTGAGAGGACCAAGGATGACAGGGATGCATGTGACAGAGGAATTGGGGATGAGACTAGAGGAGAAAGATCTGGAAGCCTGGGGAGAGAAGCAACGTTTAGAGTGTAGGAAAACAGGCAGTCTTGCAATGGGTGGAAGGGTGTTGAGAAAGAGGCCAGTCACAGAGGAAATTAAGCAGAGACAAATTGGAAGAAAATGCATTCATAGGATGGAGAAAAGGATAGAGGAAGTAGTACTAGTCTGGTGTCTGCTGCTTCCATTATGGTTCCAAATGGATAAAAGGATTCAACAGATGTTTAAAAAGAAAAAAAAGCCTGGAAAACAGAACAGACTGTGGGACTATTTGAAGAACAATTTGTTGTTTCTAATGAGCTCCCAAAGGGTCAGCTGTAGAAAATGTAATCATAAGATCTATGGGATGATTCCAAGAGGCAGGCACAACACCAGGCTTTAAAAGGGAAGAATTTAAGGAGCTGGTCAATTAACAGTCTATTACTTAGGAATCTCTCAAAGAATAGAGGAGGTTGCTGGCAAAGTCTGTCACCATGCCAGCAGGCTGGCCTAGGACAAAGACTGAGATTTCTTCTTATACCTCAGGGATGGCATGGTTGCTGTGTATTTCATAGTTACGTAGTTAAAATGCTATTGTTGAGTTACCTCCATCACATAAAAGCATGAATAGGTTCAGGGTAAAGAAAGGGAATGTATATTTGAAGAACAGTAATGAGCAGAAGAAGGGTATGCCATTCTTCTGGCATGCCTTACCTGGAGCATACAGAGAATGGGTAAACTAAAAAAATAATATGTCTCCATAAATAGCCCCCCTAAAGAATGCCAAGTGTTAAAGTCAAAGCCTTTAAAATGTGGCTAACCCAAATTGAAATATGCTATGAGCATAAAACACATAAGAGATTTCAAAGACTTACTCTAAGAAAAAGAATGTAAAGTATCTCATTAACATTTTTATATTGATTATATGTTCAAATTATAATATTAGAGATATGCTGCTTTAAATAATTTAATATAGCTGCTAAAATTTTAAATAGCTTATGTAGCTCATATGATATTTCTGTTGAACAGATAGCTTAGATTTTTCTTATAGTTGGATTATTTTCTTTTCCTTATTGAGTTATAGGAGCTCTTGATATATTGTTAGTACATATCCTTTGACCATTATATTTGTAGCAAATATTTCTTCTCAGACGGTAATTTATTTTTTACCATTGACTTATGGAGTTTCTCACCATACAAAAATCATAAGATTTTAAGAATCTGTCCATTGTTTCCTTCATCACTTCTGGGTTTTGTGTCTTGCTAAGGAAATCTTTTACCATGCCAAGATTACAAAAAAAAAACTTCCTGTAGTTCTTTTAAGTCATTTCTGTCTTTAATGTTTACCTCTTTAAGGCATCTGGAGTTAATTGTTTTGTTCAGTGTGAGATAGGAAGCTTTAAACTTTTTATTAAATCATAGGATAGATAAATTACACTATCTCTTTTCCTCACTGATGTGAATTGCTTCCTTTCTTGTGTACTACATTTGCTGTTATAAAGGAAACCTCCAAAGCCTTTAAAATGTGGCTAACCCAAATTGTAATATGCTGCGAGCATATATTTGGAAACTCTTTTTCCTGTCTCATCAACATATTTGATTATTCCTGCACCAGAACCTCAGTATTTTAATTAGCAGTAATGTATAGAATGTCTCTACATCAAGGAGACCAGGCCTTAAAGAAAATTCATCCATGTGCATGTTCTCTTTCAACAAACTTCAGAATCAGCTTGCCAATGTCTGTATTAAATCCTATTAGAATTTTGATTGAGATTGTATTGAGTACACAGGTTACTTTAGGGGAGAGCATATCTTTACAATGATAAATACGTCCATGTAGGAACAAGTATATCTCTTCATTTGTTCATGTCTTTCAAAATGTGAATCAGTAAGTTTTACCCATAACTTGCTCATTATTATTAGGCTTTTTCTTAATTATTTTATTGTTCTTGTTGCCATAGTGAATCCAATGGTTTTTACATTTTATAATTATGTTGATTTTTGTATCTAACCAACATAACTGAATCTTCTTTGCTTCTGTTAGTTTTTCATTTGATTCTCTTTGCTTTTCTATATGCACAATTATATGATGTGCAGAGCTAACTTATGCTAGCTCATGAGACTCACCTGTTAAGTTTTCAGGAATTTTGTGGGCTGATTGTTAAGCATAGCTATTATTAAAAAACAAGTTTACAGTTAAGTAGATTATATTTAAAACAAAGATAATTAATACTCAAAGTTCATGTCATAATTATTTTACCTGTCTATATGCTCTTAAAGTTATGTTTTTATAATATTTTTGTACAGTGGAAATTCTTTATTCCGTATGTCTCTCCCAGCTTCACATTCAGTGAGTTCAAACTTGAAAGCAACCATGATGAGAGTATTTACACCATGAAAATGAACAAATGCTGCAAATCAGGACTTGACTTACCATTTCCTTAATTGTCTAGACTTAAAGTCATGGAGAAAATGTTAATAATGGAAATTAAACTTAAAAATGTGTCACATTTGTAGTCATTACATTGTGAATAGCTCCCAAAATTGAGAAAATACTCTTGTGATATTTAACAACAATTCTTCAGTTTAATCAAGGAGTAGCTCACATCATGGACCAACAAGTATAGTTAAGACAAGCTGTCTCACTTTTGTCTTACTCATTCACCTGAACAAAACACATCAACCAACATTCATGCTGGGAACTACACTCAGAGAACTAGCTGTTATGCATATAGCATCACAGCCCTGATTTTTAAAGCATGTAAATAAAATCTCTCTTCCTTTCAAGAATTACATGTGATTTCCCTTTTTTGTGTCTCCTGCATCAGTTAGGACTCTAGAACAATGTGGAACAATGGTAGTATTGCTTGGCATTCTTGATTTTATTCTAGTATTTCTATTTTATCATTAAGAAAGGGTGCTCTGGGTTTCTGGTAGCTACTAGTTGTAATTCTGGAATTTCATTTGAATACTTTCCTATATACTAATAGGAAACTTCTGCAGGCTGTTCTTAGTAGGATTTCCTACTTGAAAAAAATCTTCCATTTTCTACAAATCTCTATTTTCTTTCCAACATTTTATGACCATATGGATTCCAGAATCCTTGCAACCTTTGGCACAATCCCATAGTTAAACAAAATACCTCTCTATGGCTCCCTGAAAAACTTGGCTACACTCATTGTCTCTGCCTCCTAGCCTGTCATTTATTCTTTGTCCACTGCATACATGCTCTTGCCTTTCCCCCATCCCCTGGACCACAGAAAGCAATTTTCCAGGCAATTGAAACTCCATTTTGCAAATCCAATGGGCAGTTCTCTGTCCTCACCTCAGGATGACTGTGATGACAATACACTTGACCGTGTCTCCCTGAATTTCTCTCTCTTCTCAGTATCTGGGATACTAAGCTCTTCTGATCCTGTTCCTGTCTCATTACCTCCTATTTTCTAGTTTACCCTCCTCAACCTCATTTTGGCTTGTAAATGTGGAAGGTCCTGGCATGCCCAGAGCTCAATCCTCAGCCCTCTTCTCTGTCACTTCCATGACTTTGAGCACAACATACTTGGGGATGATTCCCACGTTTATATCTTTACTGTACTTCTGTTTAGAGCATTCAAGAGCTTACTCATATCAATTTGGGTATTTCACAGGTATTTCAATCTTCACAAAGCAAATTATTGATCTCTTCACAAAGCAAATTATTGATCTCTTATTGAGTCCATAGCTCCATTTGCTTTTCATCATTCAAAAAGTCCTCATATTTTTCTATCTTCTGATTACCATTTCCCTTTTACTTTCCTGTTTTGCATTTATCTTTTGGTGGTAGCCCACCTCCAAGACAGCCCCCAGTGAGGCTGGCATGTTCTGGTATTCACATTATTATATAATCTTCTCCCACATTGCATTAAAGTTAGTCTGTGTGACATTTCTGATTGCAGAAATGACGGTATGTGACTTCTGAGGCTAGGTCAGAAAGGATGTGGTGGCTTCCTCCTTGCTCTGTATGACCAGGTCACTCACACTGGGGGAAGCCTGGTGTCATGTCAGGAGGACTCTCAGGCAGCCCTGTAAAGAGGCCCACATGGTGAGGAACACAGGCTTCTTACCGAAAGCCATGGGAATGAGATCTTCTAAGTCCACTCAAGTCTTTAGATGACTGCAGCCTCCACCCACCCCTGACATCTTGACTATAACCTCATGAGAAACCCTAAACTGGAAATTCCCTGTTAAACTGCCCCCTAGTTCCCACATAAATAGTAAGACTCAGAAAACATTTGTTATTTTAAACCTATATGTTTTGGGATAATTTGCTACACAATAGGTAACTAGTACAATTTAAAAATACATTTTATCTCATCTCAGTAAAATTTTGGGAAGGAGAGGAAGAAAATGCATGTGCTCAGTCTGCCTTCTTGACCTATAATCCCACTTTTTCTTTCACTTAAAATATTTCCTATCACCAGGGTTCTAGCTTTTTGTACAAAATATGTATATTCAGAAAGAGAAAAAGGTTGAGAGAAACAGGTATTCATAAAGGGAAATATTGATATTAAAACTGCACAAAATATTTAACCCCTGTAAATGTGCATATAGATCAAGGTACAGAATCATTTGCATCAAAACACATAAACAACCAGCATGTGAACCTGAATGTAAACACAAAAGGTTCTGGAAAGAACATCTAAATGAACATGCTGCTTGGCAACTAAAGAACAGGAAGTAAAACAAAACACCAGCTTGAATCAGACACCACTGCCATCGCGTCATCCTGGACTCAGTTACTGCGGTAAACAGTTGAATGTCTAGGGGGGAGAAAACCCAACTGTGTGTGTTCTCATCTGTTTTATCTAGATTGTTTTTCATATGTTTAATATTTTGAACTGGAACTTTTACTCAAACTCCTCTTTTTCAGTTTTAAAGCTGTTTTAGGAATCATTCGTCTCTTATTTCCTTTTTTCTCTCCTCCCTGATGACCCCCTACCCGAGCGACCCCAGCCCAAAACACACACACACAAGTTTCTCCCAGCCCAAATTTTATTTATGTATCTGAGTTCAGATGTTTGTGACAAACCCTGTCTTTCCTTTGTTTCTAGATAGACTTAGAAAAGATTAATTCCAGCTACCTTACATGGATGTGTCTATACGGGAACTGTTTTCTAATGAAAACTGTTTCTTTGAAAGTGCTTGAAAAAATCACATTTTAAGAGAGGAGATTAAAGTTGTATGGGCAAATTTTTACCACACTTTAGTTACATAATTTCCTGTGTTATTGTAGTTTCACAAATATATAATGTTGCATAATGGAACATCACCCAACTTGCATATAACCTTTTCATGTTACTTCTAAGTGACAGATATACTGCAGCTGAAAATTTATGTCTGCTAAACAGGGCCATAAAATTGCAGAACTCATTAATTAGAACAGTACATTCCAGAATACTGGAATTTTAACACATTGAGTTAAATTAAGTAGAATTCTCACAGTGTCATGAACATAGCCTTTGCAGCTAGACACAAATAGGTTCACATCTTTGATGTATATATGTATCAACTGTTGGACATTTGGCATGATACTTACACTTTCTATGCTCCAGTTTCCTTCTCTGTAAAAAGTAAATGATAATTCATGTTTTGCATAGTTGTTTGAGGGTTAAATGTGCTAGCATATTGTAAAATATATACTATAACTTAAGTCCTGAATAAATGTTGATTTTTTTATACACATGTGAAATACTCTGATAAGTTTTCTAGATATAATCATTTCTAACAGGCATATATACTATTCATATTCTAAACTAATGTTTAGGTTATATAATGTGTATGAACTGCCAACTGTAAAAGTAACTTTAAAACTCCCATGCTTCAAAAAATTGTAAATGATATCCTTTCAATTTTAATTTACATCATAAATCGCTTAAATGGAGTGAGAGTGGAATATGGTTAGGATGGAATTTAGGGTATAGATAGGAAATAGAAATATTTACCAAGATAAGCCACTTGCAATTTATTAATCACACACACACTTGACAAACTGACAATGCATGTGTCTCAAATATTACCTAAGTTGCTTAAAACACAGTACTAATGAAACTAAGATTTGCTGGTCACTTAATTTCTGTAAGAATAAAAACTCCCCAATGTCTTCTGGTGGTTGGAAGAGGAACCCAAGGTAAGGGCTGATGGAGTAACCCAAGCTGGGACCGCAGCTTAACAAACAAAGCAAATACCTGCTCGATTAACAGTGAGTCAGTACATCATATCCCTTACATAGGGTAGAACACATAATTTCTAAATGTCTAAAACCTGGAATTAGTGTCTGTGACCTCAGTAATTCCAAGAGATGAAATGTAAAGATAAAAATTGTTCTAATTGTCTATGTAAAGGTAACATTTCTAAAACTACAAACTGATCTTTCAAAGAAGACATACAGATGGCCAACAGGCACATGAAAAGGTGCTCCACATTGCTAATCATCAGGGAAGTGCAAATCAAAACCAAGTGAGATATCACCTCACACCAGTTAGAATGGCTGCTATCCAAAATACAAGAAATAACAAGTGTTGGCAAGGATGTAGAGAAAAGGCAACCCTTCTACACTGTTGGTGGGAATGTAAATTGGTCCAGCTACTGTGGAAAGCAGTATGGAGGTTCCTCAAAAAACTAAAAATACAAATACCATACAATCAACAATTCTACTTCCTGGAATTTACCTAAAGGAAACAAAATCACTAATTTAAAAAGATATATGCACCCCTATGTTCATTGCAGCATTATTTGCAACAGCCAAGATACAGAAGCAACCCAGCTACCATTGATAGGTGAATAGATAAAGATGTGGCAAATATACACAATGGAATATTATTCAGCTATAAAAAAGAAGGAAATCTTGCTATTTGCGACAAAGCAGGTGGACCTAGAGGGTATCATGCTAAGTGAAATAAGCCAGGCAGAGAAAGATAAATACCATATGATTTCATTTACATGTAGAATCTACGAAACAAAACAAACAAAAAAGGAAATAGACCCATAAATACTGACATCAAACTGTTGGTTACCATATGGAATGTGGGTGGGAGAGATGGATAAAATTGGAGAAGGAGATAAAGAGGTACGACCTTCAACTTATAAAATCAATTAGTCATAAAAATGGAGTTACAGCATAGAGTATAAAACCAACAGTATTGTAATATCTTGATATGGTAGCAGGGGGAAACTACCACTTACCACAATGAGCATTTTGCAATGCATGTAATTATGAAATCATTATGTTGTACATCTGAAACCAATATTATATTGTTCATCAGCTATATTCCAATAAAAAAACTACCAACTGGAAGTTATTCTTTTGGCTATTATCTCTAGCTTATAATTTTCTTTGCAGGTTGATTTTGCTAAAATATGGATGAATGAGACCAATTATTGGGGTTAAATACTGCACTATGATATTAAATATGTAGTTTCCTGCCTTATGATTCATATCATGATTTTTTTTTTCTTTTTGAATTTATTGAAGCTTTTCTTGTGGCCTAGAATGTGATCTATTCTGGAGAATGTTCCTTGTACCCTTGAGAAAAATGTGTATCTTGCTGCTTTTTGGTGGAGTGTTCTGTAGATATCTGTTAAGTCCATGTGATCTACTGTATTGTTCAGTACCTCTGTTTCCTTATTTTCTGTCTGGTTGATCTGTCTATTGACGTGAACAGTGTGTTAAACTCTCATAAAATGAATGTGTTGCAATCTATTTCTTCCTTTAATTCTGTTAGCTATTTATTTTACATATTTAGATGCTTGTCTGTTTGGTGTACAGATATTTATAATGGTTATATCCTCTTGCTGGACTGACCCCCCTTTATCATTATGTAAGGTCCCTCTTTATCTCTTTTGTTACTTTATTTGTTTTGAAATCAGTTTAGTCTGATATAAGTACTGCTACTCCTCCTTTTTTCTCCCTATTATTTGCATGAAATATCTTTTTCCATCCCTTCACTTTTAGTCTGTGTATGTCTTTGGGTCTGAAATGAGTCTCTTGTAGGCAGCATATAATTGGGTCTTGTTTCCTTATGCATTCTGCCACTCTTTGTCTTTTGATTGGTGCATTCAATCCACTTAGACATTTAAGGTTATTACTGATAGGTATGTACTTATTGCCATTTTATTAATTGTTTTCTGGCTGTGTTTTTTTATATCTCCTCTCTGTTCCTTTCTTCCTCCCTTATACTCTTTTCTTGTTGTTGATGGTTTTCTTTAGTGTTGTAATTGGGTTTCTCTCTCTTTTTATATTTGTTTTTGTGTGGGTGTATTTATTGTAGGCCTTAGTTTTGTGGTTACTAAAGGTTCAAAACAGTTTCTTTTAAAAATTACTTATTAGTCTATTTCACACAAAATCTAAAGGTACTTTTTTTCCCTTCTTCCTTCTCCACATTTTTCATATTAGATGTCATAATCTGCACTTTTTATGTATCCGTTGACTGATTTTGTGTATAGTTGATTTTTCTTTTTTGTTTTGTTTTAATTTCATACTTGTAATTAGTTGGTCTATTACCTTTACTGTGGGTTTATTTTCCCTGGTGAAAGTTATTCAGCCTTAGGTTCATTTCCATCTATAGCAGTCCCTTTAACATATTATGTAAGACTGGCTTAACGTGGTGAAGTCCTTTAACTTCTGTTTATCTGGAAATTATTTAATAACTGCTTCAAATTTAATAATAATCTTGTCGGTTAGAGGATTCTTGGTTGGAGGTCCATCTGTTTCAGAGGATTAAATATATCATGCCACTCCCTTCTGGCCTGTAGAATTTCTATTGTGAAGTCTGCTGACAGCCTGATGGGATTTCCTTTATAAGTAATCTCTTTTCTCTCTTTGGCCACTTTCAACACACTCTCCTTATCCTAAATCTTTGCCATTTTAATTATTATATGTCTTTGTGTTGTCTTCCAGGGGTTCCCATTGTTTGGGGAATCTCTGTACTTCCATGACCTGATTGTCTTTTTCCTTCCCCAGATTGGGAAGTTTTCAACAATTATTTCCTTAAAAGAGACTTTCTATCCCTTTAAAAAAAATTTTTTTAAGGTATGATTGATATACACTTTTATGAAGGTTTCACATGAAAAAACAATGTGGTTACTACATTTACCCATATTATCAAGTCCCCACCCATACCCCAATGCAGTCACTGTTCATCAGTGCAGTAAGATGCCACAGATTCACTGTTTGCCTTCTCTGTGCTACACTGTTCTCCCCATGATCCCCCACACCATGTGTACTAAACATAATACCCCTCAGTCCCCTTCTCCCTCCCTCCACACATGCCCTCCCACACCCCTCCACTTTGGTAACCACTAGTTCATTCTTGGAGTCTCTGAGTCTGCTGCCAATTTGTTCCTTCAGTTTTGCTTCATTGTTATACTCCACAAATGAGGGAAATCATTTGGCATTTGTCTTCTTATGCCTGGCTTATTTCACTGAGCATAATGTCCTCCAGCTCCATCCATGTTGTTGCAAATGGTAGGATTTGTTTCTTTCTTATGGCTGAATAGTATTCCTATGTATATATGTACCACATCTTCTTTACCCATTCATCTACAGATGGACAATTAAGTTGCTTCCACATCTTGGCTATTGTAAAAAGTGCTGTGATAAACATAGGGGTGCATATGTCTTTTTGAATCTGAGAAGTTGTATTCTTTGGGTAAATTCCAAGGAGTCAGATTCCCAGGTCAATGGTATTTCTATTTTTAGTTTTTTGAGGAACCTCAGTATTGCTTTCCACAATGGTTGAACTAGCTTACCTTCCCACCAGCAGTGTAGGAGGATTCCCCCTTCTCCGCATCCTTGCCAGCATTTGTTGTTCTTAGTCTTTTCGATGCTGGCCATCCTTACTGGGGTGAGGTGATATCTCATTGTGGTTTTAATTTGCATTTCCCTGATGATTAGTGATGTGGAGCATCTTTTCTTGTGTGTGTTGGCCATCTGAATTTCTTCTTTGGAGAACTGTCTCTTCAGATCCTCTGCCCGTTTGTTAATAGGGTTATTTGCTTTTTGGGTGTTGAGGCATGTATGTTTGTTATATATTTTGAATATTAACCCCTTATCGGATATGTCATTTACAAGTATATTCTTCCATACCTTAGGATGCCTTTTTGTTTTGTTGATGATGTCCTTTGCCATACAGAAACTTTTTAGTTTGATGTAGTCCCATGAGTTGATTTTTGCTTTTGTTTCCCTAGCTTGAGGAGATGCATTCAGGAAGAAGTTGCTCATGCTTATATTCAGGAGATGTTTGCCTATGTTGTCTTCTAAGAATTTTATGGTTTCATGACTTACATTCAAGTCTTTAATCCATTTCGAGTTTACTTTTGTGTATGGGGTTAAACAGTAATCCAGTTTCATTCTCTTGCATGTAACTGTCCAGTTTTGCCAACAGCAGCTGTTGAAGAGGCTGTCATTTCCCCATTGTATGTCCATGGCTCCTTTGTCATATATTAGTTGACCATATGGTTGGGTTTATGTCTGGGCTCTCTAGTCTGTTCCATTCATCTATGGATCTGTTCTTGTGCCAGTACCAAATTGTCTTGATTACTGTGACTTTGTAGTAGAACTTGAAGTTGGGGAGCATAATTTCCCCTACTTTATTCTTCCTTCTCAGGATTGTTTTGGCTATTCAAGGTCTATTGCAGTTCCATATGAATTTTAGGATGATTTTTTTTAGTTCATTGAAGAATGCTGTTGGTGTTTTGAGAGGAATTGTATTGAATCTATAGATTGCTTTAGGCAGGATGGCCATTTTGACAATATTAATTCTTCCTATCCATGAGCATGGGATGTGTTTCCATTTATTGGTATCTTCTTTAATATCTCTCACGAGTATCTTGTAGTTTTCAGAGTATAGGTCTTTCACTTCCTTGGTTAAGTTTATTCCAAGGTATTTTATTCTTTTTGATGTGACTGTGAATGGAATTGTTATCCTAATTGCTTTCTCTGCTAGTTCATTGTTAGTGTATAGGAATGCCACATATTTCTGTGTATTAATTTTGTTTCCTGCAACTTTGCTGAATTCACATATTAGGTCTAGTAGTTTTAGAGTGGATTCTTTAGGGTTTTTAATGTACAATATCATGTCATCTGCAAACAGGGACAGTTTAACTTCTTCCTTGCCAATCTGGAGGCCTTTTATTTCTTTGTGTTGTCTGATAGCCATGGCTAGGACCTCCAGTACTATGTTGAATAGAAGTGGGGAAAGTGGGCATCCTTGTCTTGTTCCTGATCTTAAAGGAAAAGCTTTCAGCTTCTCACTGTTAAGTATGGTGTTGGCTGTGGGTTTGTCATATATGGCCTTTATTATGTTGAGGTCCTTGCCCTCTATACCCATTTTGTTGAGGGTTTTTATCATGAATGGATGTTGAATTTTGTCAAGTGCTTATTCAGCATCTATGGAGACGATCATGTGGTTTTTGTCCTTTTTGTTGATGTGGTGAATGATGTTGATGGATTTTCAAATGCTGTACCATCATTGCATCCCTGGAATAAATCCTGGTTGATCATGATGGATGATATTTTTAATGTTTTTTTGAATTCAGTTTGCTAATATTTTGTAGAGTATTTTTGCATCTATGTTCATGCAGGGATATTGGTCTGTAATTTTCTTTTTTTATGGTGTCTTTGCCTGGTTTTGGTATTAGAGTGATGCTGGCCTCATAGAATGAGTTTGGAAGTATTCCATCCTCTTCTAGTTTTTGGAAAACTTTAAGGAGAATGGGTATTAGGTCTTCACTAAATGTTTGGTAAAATTCAGTGGTGAAGCCATCTGGTCCAGATATTTTGTTCTTAGGCAGTTTTTTGATTACCAGTTCAATTTTGTTGCTGGTAATTGGTCTGTTCATATTTTCTGTTTCTTCCTTGGTCAGCCTTTGAAGGTTGTATTTTTCTAGAAAGTTATCCATTTCTTCTAGGTTATCCAGTTTGTTAGAATATAATTTTTCATAGTATTCTCTAATAATTCTTTGGCTTTCTGTGGTGTCCATAGTGAGTTTACCTTTCTCATTACTGATTCTGTTTATGTGTCTAGACTCTCTTTTTTTCTTGATAAGTCTGGCTAGGGGTTTATCTATTTTGTTTATTTTCTTGAAGAACCAGCTATTGCTTTCACTGATTCTTTCTATTGTTTTATTCTTCTCGATTTTATTTATTTCTGCTCTAATCTTTATTATGCCCTCATTCTACTGACTTTGGGCCTCATTTATTCTTCTTTTTCTAGTTTCATTAATTGTGAGTTTAGACTGCTCATATGGGATTTTTCTTCTTTCCTGAGGTAGGCCTGTATTGCAATATACTTTCCTCTTAGCATGCCTTGGCTGTGTCAAACAGGTTTTGCGGTGTTTAATTATTGTTGTCATTTGTCTCCATATATTGCTTGACCTCTGTTTTTATTTGGTCATTGATCCATTGGTTATTTAGGAGCATGTTGCGAAGCCTCCATGTGTTTGTGTGATTTTTCATTTTCTTTGTGTAATTTATTTCTTGTTTCATACCTTTGTGGTCTGAGAAACTGATTGGTACAGTTTCAATCTGTTTGAATTTACAGAGGCTCTTTTTGTGACCTAGTATCCGATCTATCCTTGAAAATATTGCATGTGCCCTGAGAAGAATGTGTATTCTGCTGCTTTTGGGTGTTAGAGTTATGTAGATGTCTGTTAGGTCTATCTGTTCTAATGTGGTGTTCAGTGCCTCTGTCTCCTTACTTATGTTCCATCTGGTGGATCTGTCCTTCAGAGTGAGTGGAGTGTTGAAATCTCCTAGAATGAATGCATTGCATTCTATTTCACCTTTTAATTCAGCTAGTATTTGTTTCACATATGTGGGTGCTCCTGTGTTGTGAGCATAGATATTTATAATGGTTATATTTTCTTGTTGGATTGACCCATTTATCATTATGTAATGTCCTTCTTTGTCTGTTGTGATTTTCTTTCTTTTGAAATCTATTTTGTCTGTACAAGTACTACAACTCCTGCTTTTTTCTCCCTATTAGTTGCAGGAAATATCTTTTTCCATCCCTTCACTTTTAGTCTGTGTATGTCTTTGGGTTTAAAGAGAGTCTCTTGTAGGCAGCATATAGATGGGTCTTGTTTTCTTATCCATTCAGTGACTCTATGTCTTTTGATTGGTGCATGTGGTCCATTTACATTTAGGGTGATTATCGATAGGTATGTATTTATTGCCATTGCAGACTTTAAAGTCGTGTTTACCAAAGGTTCAAGGTTAAATTCCTTACTATCTAAGAGTCTAAGTTAACTCACTTAATATGCTATTACAAACAGAGTCTAAAGTTTCTTTTCTTTTTCTCCTCCTCTTTTCTTTATATATTAGGTATCATACTCCATACTCTTTGTATACCCCTTGATTGACTTTGGGGATAGTTAATTTAATTTTGCATTTGCTTAGTAATTAGCTGTTCTACTTTCTTTAGTGTGGTTTTATTACCTCTGGTGGCAGCTATTAAATGTTAGGAACACTTCCATCTATAGCAGTCCCTCCAAAATAGATCATAGATATCATTTGAGGGAGTTAAATTCTCTCAGCTTTTGCTTATCTGGAAATTGTTTAGTCCCTCCATCAAATTTAAATGATAATCTTGCCAGATAAAGTAATCTTGGTTCCAGGCCCTTCTGCTACATGGCATTAAATACATCATGCCACTCCCTTCTGGCCTGTAAAGTTTCTGCTGAGAAGTCTGATGTTAGCCTGATGGGCTTTCCTTTGTATGTGATCTTAGTTCTCTCTCTGACTGCTTTTAGCAGTCTGTCCTTATCCTTGATCTTTGTCATTTTAATTACTGTATGTCTTGGTGTTGTCTTCCTTGGGTCCCTTGTGTTGGGAGATCTTTGGATCTCCATGGCCTGAGAGACTATCTGCTTCCCCAGATTGGGGAAGTTTTCAGTAACTACCTCCTCAAAGACACTTTCTATCCCTTTCTCTCTCTTCTTCTTCTTCTGGTACCCCTATAATGTGAATATTTTTCCGTTTGGATTGTTCACACAGTTCTCTCAATGTTCTTTCATTCTCAGAGATCCTTTTTTCTCTGTGTGCCTCAGCTTCTTTGTATTCCTCTTCTCTATTTTCTATTTCATTAATCTTCTCCTCCACCATATCCAATCTGGTTTTAATACCCTCCATTTTGCTCCTAAGCAATTGGATCTCCAATCAGAATTCATTCCTGAATTCTTGAATGTCTTTCCATACATCCATTAGTATGTTAATGATTTTTATTTTGAACTCCCTTTCAGGAAGAGTCATGAGGTCCATGTTATCTTTCTCAGGAGTTGTATTAATAATTTTACTCTGAACCAGGTTCCTTTGGCATTTCGTATTTGTATATGGCACCCTCTTGTGCCCAGAAGCTCTACTCTCTGGAGCTGCTCAGTCCCTGAAGCAATGTGGGGGGTTTCAGGGGAGTGGTATTGGTGCCTGGGGGGAGGAAAGAGCTGTTTCCTGCTTCCTGGCTGCTATGACTGTCTCCACTGCCTGAACCAGTGGGCCGAGCACACAGGTATAAGCCTCTATGCTTTGCATTTTAGTTGCTGTAGACAGATCTTCCCTTTGGCTGGCCTAATGCCAGGGTAGGGTTTGCCAGTTTGCTAGCCAGGTGGGGCTGGCCGGGAGGAAGGCACAGTAGACTGCCTATCACGGAGGGGTCCTTGGAGCCATGTAGCTAGCCAGAGAGCTTGTGCACCTTGAAATTGTGAAAGCTCCCAGCCTGCTGGGCAAAGTGCACTTGGACAATTTTGTCTACCTGTCCTTTCTCTTGAGCAGTAACTCTGTGCAATCCCTGCCCCTTTAGCAGCCCTCTTGCTAAGGGCTTCCTTGTTAAGAACTCTCTCACTGGGCATAGAAGCTGCAGGGCATAAATATGCAAAGAAATAAAAAGCTAACCATTTCAAACAATAAGGCTTCTCTCTCACTTACCAACTTTACATTTCCATGTATGGCCCCGGAAGATGACTGGTTAGCCAGAGACGGGTAAGATTCCTCAAGGGAGGAACAACCTAAGACAGGCACAGTTGCAGGGGGGTCATCAGGTGAGAAATTGGGGATCAACAGAGGTGAGGCTTAGAACCTCACCCCCCCATTCTGAGAGAAATCTTCTGCATACGTGGATGTTTTATTGCCCTTGTCTAGCTTGGATTAACACATAGTCTACAGGCACACACCTGATCATCTACATTTGCTCTCTTACAACACTAAACTATGTTTTCTACCTTTATCTTGTATCTACCTACCACTTCAGCATTTTATTAAAAATAATAATAATAAAGAGAGAAATGTGGTATCCACATATAAATCAAGTATAAAAACCAAATGAGTATTCATATTTGAACTGACTATTTATAGTTCATAATGCATGAGCAAAACCGAAAGTTTCTGTGATGACTGCCCTTGAACTGTTCACTATGTAACTTATTCATTATGTAAGAATTTGTTCTCCATGTAAGAACTTGTTTGTTATGCCTCAGAAGATAGGAGACTGACGAAAATTAGGCTTGGGGTGGATTAATGATTGTGCATTGAGCATTGACTCCCCTATACAGAATTTTATTGTCGTTAACAACCATTTGATCAATAAATATGAGAGATGCCCTCACACACACACAAAAAAAGGACAGACTTCCAATGGTAAAATAAATAAGTAACTGGGATGTAATGTATAGCATAAGGAATATAGTCAAGATATTGTAACAGCTTGGTAGGGTAATAGCTGGAACCTAGAATTATGTATATAAATGTTTTATCACTGTGTTGTACACTTGAAACTAATATAATGTAATACTGTGCGTCAACTACCCTTCAATAAAAAACAATTACCTAAAAAAAAAAAAAAAAGAAAAAAGAAGTCTCTCAGACTGCCCACATTTGTTTTGTCCCAGAGCAGCCAGATATGAATTCCTGCTTTCCACAAGTGGCTGGAATCTCAGTCTCTCCAGGAATTCTGCCTGTCTTAGCTTTCCAATCCCCTAGTATGAGAGTATCATGAAAGCATCTTGAAAGGTTTGTGCTTCCAGAGCAGATCTCCTGAGTTAGGTGTTCTGCAATCCCAGGCCTCCATTCCCTCCCTGCTCCATTTCTCTTCCTCCCGTTGGTGAGCTGTGGGGGGGGAAGGGCTTGGGTCCTGCCGGGCCACAACTTTGGTATGTCACACTGCTCTGTGGGGTCTGCTCTTTTCTCCAGGTGTGTGCAGTCTGGTGCAGTCATCTTTCCTGTTGCTGTTTCAGAATCAGTTGTATTAATTATATTTTTGTATTATATGCAGTTTTAGGAGGAAGCCTCTGTCTCTCCTCTCATGCCGCCATCTGTAATCTTCATTGAGACTTTCTATCCCTTTGTCTTTCTCCTCCCCTTCTGGTACCCCTGTTATGTGAATATTGTTTCATTTGGACTAGTCACAAAGCTCTCATCATTCTTTCAGTCCTAGAGATCCTTTTTTCTCTGTGTTCCTCAGCTTCTTTGTTTTCCAGTTCTCTAATTTCTATTTCATTTACCATATCCTCTATGTGATCTAATCTACTTTTAATCCCTTCATTGTATGTTTCATTTCAGATACTACACTTTTCAGTTCTGGTGGCTCTTTTTCAGGTTTTCTATCACTTTGTTGAAGCCCTCCCTGAAATCTTGAATACTCTTCCATAAATCCATGAGCATGTTTATGTCATTTATTTTGACATCTTTATCAAGAAGATTGGTGATCTCTTTCATTTAGCCCTCTTTCTGGAATTCTGTCTTGTAGGGGTTTTTTTGGATAAAATTCCTCTGTCTGATCATTTTGTCAGGGATTTGGTGTTTCTTCCTTTGTATTAGATGTCTCTGCTCTGCTTTCTGGTCCTTTTCTGTGTGGTCCTCTCTTCTTCCTCAGGTGTAGGGTTTTTGTTCTACAGTTGTCAGGTTGTTTTCAGGTCTGCCATATCATGATTTTTAATTAAAGTTAATTTAAAATTGTTCCTAAAGAATTTCCCCTGCATTTTACATAGCAATACTTGCTTGAGGCACTTATCTTTAGGCAGACTAGTCTGGGGAGGAAGAGAAGAGAAAGAGGAAATCAGTTGAAGGCAGGACCCACTCAGTGAGCAGATGGAAAGTGGGAGGTCTGAATGAACTCTGAAGATGTTTCCCTCTATTCATTCCTTTATCAAGTATTTGCTGAGCACCTACTATGTTTTAGGTCCTGAGCTAGGTAAAGAGTGCTGAACAAAATTTCTGTGACTGCCCTCATTGAATTTATATTCTAGTGGGAAGATGATAAATAATTAAGTAAAAACATACATAATTCAAAATTGGTATATACAACAGAATGAATAGGGTGCTGTATTAGAGAATAACAAAGGAGATACACTTCAGATAGGGTGATCAATGAAGACATTTCCGAGGAAGTGGACTATTAAGCCAACACCCAGATGAACAGAGGGAATCAGTCATTTGGAGAAGACAGGAGGTCATTCCAAGAAGAGAGAACATCTGTGAAGGTACCCAGGTAAAAGAGAAAGAGCTTGCTGTATTAGTGTGAATACATACAACACAGACTATGATAAGCAGGGTGAAGAGCTATTAGAGAGAGATGGGGAAACAGGCAGGATTCTGATTGTACAGTTAAAAAATATATATATTGTATATGAGGTGTGATGGAAGCCATTGATTTAAGTAGGAAAATAATGATCTGAGTTAGGGTTAGATCTTATATGGTCACTGTGGTTGATGTACAGAGAAAAGATGAAGGTGGACAATTTGGGAAGCAGAGAAATCAAATAAGTAGCTATTTCAATAATCCAGGACAAAGTCAATGACAGCCTGAAATAGAATGAAAGCAGTGGAAATAGAAGAATCAACAGGTCTTGAGAAGTTGAATCAAAATGATAAAAGGAAGAAATAAAAATGAATCCCAGGTTTCTGATACGACACGACTGGGCAGTGGAGGTACCATTTGCTAAAATGGAGGAGGTACAGGTTTGGGGAGGAAATTAAGCATTCAGTTATGAAGAAGATGAAGAACCAATGCCTGCACAGGTGATTTTATGAGCTCCATACTGGATCTGCATAGACGTGCTACTTTCATTTGAAGGGACTGAGACTGGCTAGATAGGCTATGCATCTTGTCGTCCCCTGCAAGTATATTGCCTCTCAAATCTTGTACTCATCTTTGAGAAGAACTGCCTTTTATTCCCTTGGTTTCTTACTGCCTTATTCCAACTTTATCTATTCCTTGACCTCTTTGAAACCTCCACCTTCTAAACCCATGGTGTTTTACACAGTTCATCAGTCCTCTTCTTGCTATGCTTTGTCTCCTACCTAGAATCAGTAGTCAATAATACGTGCCAGTTTCTCAGCAGCACTATCAATTTCCCATGTTCCTTTTCCTTCAGATTGTGCAATCATTCATTCAATTTTTATAGAGCCCAACCTTATTGGACAGGTAGAAGGATAGTTTCAATGATAAAGTCAGGAAGCCACCTCTGAAAAAATTATATATGCTTCCAAGGTATTTTTCCCTTAATTTAGGATAATTTCAGTTGGATCAACAAGGATAATGTATGGACTTAGAACGAAACAGAGAAATGGCCTAAATTAAGCTGTTCATCCAGAACTCTTGGAAGCAGTTCTAAGGGAGCTCACTGGAGCCATGAGAGACAGTTTTCCAACTGTGTAGAACCCAGAAACTCAGCTGAATTTGTCAAATTCTGCATTTGGCTGGAATCCTCAAAAGCTATCCAGCTATACCCTTTCCTTTGACTTTCTTCAGTCATTTTCTCTTTGTTCTTTGTTCTTCAAAGGTTTTTGTTTTTTTCATACTGGACAATTTGTACTTTGTGCTCAAATTCACAGACCCTTTCTTCTGCCTCTTCTCATATGTTGTGAAACTCATATGGGGATTTTTTTTTCGTTTCAGATATCATATTTGTCAGCTCCAGAATTTCCATTTTCTTCTCCTTCTCCTTTTCCTTCTTTCTAAAGTATAGTTTCCATTTCTCTGTGGAGATTCCCCATCTGTTTACCCATTATTGTCATCATTCACTTTAATTTTTTTTGGAACATACTTATAGTAGTTGCCCTAAAATTCATATCTGCCAATTCCAACATCTTGGTCATTCACAATATGTTTCTACTGACTAATTTTTCTCTTAATTATGGGTTTCACTTCTCTGTTCCTTCAAATATATAGTAATTTTTTACTGTATATAGGAATTTTAGATATACATTGTAGACACCATTGGAATGTCTTATATTCCTTAAAAAGTGTTGATTTTTGTTCTAGCAGGCATCTATTAAATTACTAACTGATCTGCTTTAACTTGTGGAGGCTTGGCTTAACATGTATTTAAGGTAGGTCTATTTTGGTTTTTCTCTTACTCCTAGGGTGAACATTGTCTTTACCTGTAAGACAAGGCCCATCCATAATTTTGAAATAACTTTGAGATGTTTACCCCTCTAATTTTGGTAGGTTTCAGAATTCTAAACTTTGTTTGCTGTGCTGTGGGCAATAGCTGGAATCTCTGATCAGTTTCTTCAGCCTTCCAGCTTTGCTTTCTGCTAGGCTTCTTGCAGTCTGCCCAATGTATGCACAGTTTGAGTCAGTTAATAGCTTCACAGTTTATATTCAGAGATTGAAGCTTCCTCCTCTGTGGTTTCCTCTGTTCCAGGAATTCCACCCTTAATATCCAATCACTCAAGCAACCCCATACTCCATGTTCTACTGCTCAATCCAGTAAGATTTTGAGTTCTAGCCACCCCATTCTGCATGAAGCTTTTATTCAGTTTCTGCCTGCTTTTAGTCATTCTCCAGTGCCTTCAAATCATTTAAAAAAATTATTTCAGAGTTTATAACTGCTATAATAATTAAGATTAATATCATACAAGTTACTCCATTATTACTAACAGTAAAACTTTGCAATTAGTATCCTTATCAGTGAGTACTGCCAGGTGTGTTTGGTAGATACAATGTATTATATATTGAGAAGCTATTAATATCACCTTGCTTCCTTGTCTTGCTTAGCCTACATCACATGGAAGTAGGGAAAAAGGAGGAGTATCACCCTTTCCACTGTACAGAAGTGAAAACCCATAGTAAAGAGAAGGGGAGAAAGTGTTTATGATCAGAGCATTTTAGTCAAGGATCTGCTAGTAGATCCAAAACCTTCATAACTATTTTATACCTGTTGGACAAGGATTAAAATCTGTAAAGCTATTAAAACTAATAAAATTTATATAAATACATCCTCAGTGGCAGCAAAACTGCATTATTTCCAACTCTACATTTTGATAAACTACAGATGTGACTCAATTTTGCCTCATCTATTACAGTAAGTTTCTCAACTGAAAAACTATTAGAAATATTAAAAGAATATAGTGAAGTAGTTTGGTTTTTAAAGGAACATGTAAAAATCAATACTTCCCTAAACTCAATAAATAAAATGAAAGTATCAAGTAGGGGAGAGAACATTCATTCAGAAAGAACAAACCAAAACCATTAAATACTTAGGAACAAATTCAAAAAGGAGGTATTCAAGGAATATTGAATATTTTTATGCTTTAGAGAGAGCAACATTTTGAAATATTGGTACTATCTAAATTAATCAATAAATCAAAAGATATCCCAATCAATTGGAGGAGAGAGAAGAGGCAGGAAGACTTGATAGATTAAGCTATAGATGATTAAAAAGTTCAAGGAGAACCAGGGCCATTTTAGAAAAGATGAACAATTTCTTTAAAAAACACTTCAGTACACAGAATAGTAAATATCAAATGTGTTACTATATATTACTGTGGTTAAAACAATGTGCCAATATAAATGATACACTGATGTAGTAATTGAATGCACACAGTAATGAAAATGAATAGAGAGGCCAGTATATA